>NC_047664.1:30735474-30955474 GCF_011762505.2 Arvicanthis niloticus
GGAACATAACGATAGACACAAGAGGAATTTTAAAGAATCATTAAATCATACTTTAAAAATCTGTACTCCACAAAATTGGAAAATCTAAAAGAAATGGGAAAATTTCCAGATAGATACCATTTACCAAACTTAAGTCAAGATCAGATAAATAATTAAAATATATCTATAACCCTTAAGGAAATAGAAGCAGCAATTAAAAGTCTCCTAATCAAAGCCCAGAGTCAGATGATTTTACTGACAAATTCTACCAGACTTTAAAAGACAGAGCAAATTCAATCCTTCTCAAATTAGTCCACAAAATAGAAACAGAAGGATCATTGCTAAATAAATTTTATGATGCCACAGTTACCCTGATATGCCAGCCACACAAATATTCAACAAAAAGAGAATTACAGACCACTTTCTTCAGAAGCATATATGCAAAAATACTCAGTAAAATACAAACTGAATCCAAAATCACATCAAAGAAATCATCCACCATTATCAAGAAGGTTTCATTCTGGAGATACAAAGATGGTTGAACATATGAAATTTAGTCAATGTAATCCATAATATAAAAAACTGAAAAAAATTCATATGATCATCTCATTAAATACTGAAAAAACCTTAGACAAAAATCCAAAAAAGCTTGTAATTGTAATAACTGGATTATATTTGTTTTATATGGGGTTATTGGGGTTGAAAATTACTGCAACATGGAATAACCTTGAACTCATTGGCACAAGAGATAACATTTTGAACAGAACAATGATAGAATAGGCACTAAGAACAACAATCAATAAATGGAACCTCAAGAAACTGAGAAAATACTGTGAGGCAACAGACACTATCAATAGAACAAAACAGGACAGCCTACAGAATGGGAAAAAAATTATCAACCCCACATACAACTGAGGGTTAAAATCTAAAATAAATAAATAACTCAAGAAACTAGCCACCAACAAACCAAATAATCCAATTAAAATGATGTTCAAGTCTAAACAGAAATCTCACCGGTGGAATCTCAGATGTCTGAGAAATACTTAAAAGAAATATCCACTATTCTTAGCCATTAGGGATACAAATCAAAACTACTTTAGGATTCCATTTTACACCTGTCAGAATGGCTAAGAACAAAAACACAAGTCACATCTCATGGTGGTGAGGATGTGGAACAAGGAGAACGCTCCCCCATTGCTGGTGGCTGTTGTAAACTAATACAGCCACTATGGAAATCAATATGGCTGTTCCTAGAAAATTGAAAATTGATCTACATCAAGACCCAGCTATACCACACTTGAGCATTTATCCAAAGGATTCTCCATCTTACCAGGACACTTGTTCAACCATGTTCATAGAAACTTTATTTATAATAGCCAGTAATTTAATACAACCTAGATGTCCCTTAATGAAACCGTGGATAAAGAAAATTTGGTACATTTACATATTACTCAGCTTTTAAATACAATAACATCATGAAATTTGTAGGCAAAGGACAGAACTATAAAAGATCATCCTGAGTGAGGTAAGACAGACTCTGAAAGAAAACATGGTATGTGTTCTCTTGTAACTGGACATTGGCGATTAAGTAAAGGACAGTCATGCTACTATCTACAGACCCAGAGACACTATGTAACAAGGAGAGCTCAAGGTAGGACTCATTGATTTCCCTCGGAAAGTAAAGTAAAATAGCTTTTGTGAGTAGAGATAGGAACACAAGGATCAGGTGGGCAGTGGGAGGGACAGAGGGAGAGAGTACCAGGTGAGATTCTTGGAACTGAGGTTGGGGACATTTGTGGACATTATAGAAGTCTAGTGATATGGAAACTCCATGGAATCCATGAGAGTGACTAGTGAACTCTTAGTCATGGAAGATACAAATCCCAAACAGCCATGGAACTGAGACATCAAACCTGCCACAAGACCTTTGACCCACAACTTGTCCTGTCTGCAAGTCCTGCTGGGGCAATGGTGGCACAGAATTTGTGAGAGTAGTCCATCAGTGACTGTTCCAACTTAAGGCCTAGATCACAAAAGATAGCTCATGCTTGACACCGACTGGATGGCTAGGAACCAGAGGTAAGACATCGCAGAGTCCTAGGACAGAACCAAACATGACGAGTAAAACAAAAACACAAACAAACAAATTAAAAGACACAGAAGTGATTCCTAAAGATATTCTGATATATTCATAGATCAGTGCCTAGCCAAAATGTCATCAAACAGGCATCATACAACAGATGATGGCAGTAGATGCAAAGCCCCATAGCAGACCCACACTAGGCAGAGCCAGGGAGCCCTCAGATAAGAGGGGGAAGAGGATTGTAGGAGCCAAAGGGGTAGAGGACACCTTGAGAATAGATCTCACAGAATCAACTAAGCATGACTCATAGGGGCTTGCAGAAACTGAAGGAAAAACCAGGGATCCTGTATAGATCTAAGGTAGGTTCTGTGCAGATACCTTATGGCTCCGTAGCTTGGGGTTCTTGTCGGACTTCCAACAATGGAGGTTGGGTGTGTCTGAAGCTTTTGCCCAAGTTTGAGACCCTTTTCCTCCTACGACATTGCCATGTCCTGCCATAATATGGAAGTCTGTGCTTCAGCTTATTTTATTTTTTTATGCTGTATGTAGTGGCTAGTCCTGGGAGGCCTGCTCTTTATTTATTTATTTTTTCAGAATAAAAACAAATAAAAAAAATCCTAAATGAAAACGTAGAAAGGTATGATATCCCCCTCCAGAAGGAAAGAGGTGAAGTTACGGAGTGGTGTACATAGCTTATATAAATGGACTTGAGACGGACATTTTATATTGGCGTCATGTCAGGATGCATACAACTGGAGACCCGTGGGGTTCCACAATTTTTAAACTTTCTGTATTTTTGTGAAAGAAATAACAGTTTTGACATATTAATTTCCTTCCTCTTATTTGAAAAAAGTAAATTAATATTGAATTTAATTATACTTTTAAGCCTGAATTTTTTTTTAAATAATTGTTTTACTTATTTACATTTCAGATATTGACAACCTCCTGGTCTCCCTTCCCACAGGTCTTCATTCCCTCCTCCCCTTTGTCTCTGAGAGGGTGCTCCACAGTCTTCCTGAACATCCCCCTTCCCTGGGGCCTCAAGTCTCTTTAGGATGAGGTACATCCTCTTAAACTGAAACCAGACAAGGCAATCCTCTGCTGCATATGTGCCAGGGGCCTCGGACTAGCCTGCATATGCTCTTTGGTTGGTGGCTTAGTGTCTATGAGCTCTGGGGCATCTGGGTTAGTTGACATGGTTGTTCTTTCTATGGGGTTGCCATCACCTTCAGCTCCCTAAATCTTCCATAGGGGTCACTGACCTCAGTTGAATGGTTGGCTGTAGGTATCTACATCTGTCTCAGTAAGCTGCTAACAGAGCCTCTTAGAGGACACACATACCAGGCTCCTGTCTGCAAGTATAACACAGCATCAGTAATAGTATCAAATTTTGGTGCTAACCCATGAGGTCGATCCCAAGTTGAGCTAGTCAATGGACAGCCTTTCCTTCAGTCTCTGTTCCATTTTTGTTTCTGCATTTCTTTTAGACAGGAACAATTCTGGGTCAGAAATTTTGACACTGGATTGGCAACCTGTCTCTCCACTTGAGGCCTTATCTATCTACTGGAGGTGGTCTCTCCATTTTTAGACATTTTGGCTAAGATCACTAACTGAGTCCTGGGAGTATCTCGTATCCCAGGGCTCTGGGACTTTCTAGAGGGTCCCTTTCCCAGAAGCTGCATATTTCCATTCATTCTCCTGGCACTCTGTGCTTTGCTTTTGTCTCCCCCATACCAGATCCTGATGCTGCCCTCCTTTTCTTCTTCCCTTCCCCTCTCCCACACAAGTTCCTTCATCCCTCTGCCCCCATGATTATTTTGTTTCCTCTTCTAAGTGGGATTAAAGCATCCTCACTTGGGTTTTCCATCTTATTAAACTGCTTATGGTCTGTGGGTTGTATCATGGGTATTTGGTACTTTTTGGCTAACACCCACTTATCAGTGAGTACAATATACCATGCATGTCCTTTTATGTCTAGATTATCTAACTCAGAATGATATTTTTTTCATTCCATTCATTTGCCTGCAAAACTCATGATCTCCTCATTTTTAATAGCTGAATGGTATTCCTTTGTGTAAATGAACCACATTCTTTGTATCCATTCTTTAGTTGAGGGACATCAACTGCTTCCAGCTTCTGCTTCTTATCAATAAGGCTGCTATGAACATAGTGGAGCAGGTGTCCTGGTACAGAGGAACACCTTTTAGGTATATTCTCAGGAGCAGTATAGCTGGGTCTTAAGGTAGAACTATTTCTAATTTTCTGAGGTAGTATCAGATAGATTTCCAGAGTGGTTGCACCAGTTTGCAATGCCACCAGTAATAAAGAAGTGCACCTATCTACACATCCTTGTCAGTGTGGGTTGTCACTTGAGTTTTTTATCTTAGCCATTCTGACTGGTGTAAGGTGGAATCTCAGGGTCATTTTGATTTACATTTATCTGATGACTAAGGATGTTAAACTCTTCTTTAAGTGCTTCTCTGTCATTTGAAATTCCTCTGTTGAGAATTCTGTTTAGCTCTACACCCCATTTTTAAATTGGACTATTTGGTTTCCTGGAGGTTAACTTCCTGAATTCTTTACATGATTTGAATATTTGCCTTCTATCAGATGTAGGGTTAGTGAAGTTATGTTCCTAATCTGTAGGCTGTCCTTTTGTCCCCTTGGCAGTATCCTTTACCTTACAGAAGAATTTCATTTTCATGAGGTCCCATTTATCAATTGTTGATATTAGAGACTCAGCCATTAGTGATCTCTTCAGGAAATTCTTCCCTGTATTTATGACTTCTAGGCTCTTTCCCACTTTCTTTTTTAATAAATTCAGTGTATCTGGTTTTATATTGAGGTCATTGATCCACTTGGACTTGAGCTGTGTGCAAGGTGGTAAATATGGATTTATTTTCATTCTTCTACATGCAGACCGTGAGTTAGACCAGCACTATTTGTTGAAGATGCTTTCTTTTTTCCACTATATGGTTTTGGCTTCTTTTCAAAGATCAAGTGTCCATAGGTGAGTGGGTTTATTTCTGGGTCTTTGATTCTATTTGATTGATCCATCTGTCTGTCTCTGTACTAATACCACAGTCTTTATCACTATTGCTCAGAGGTAGAGGTTGAGGTCAGGGATCATGATTCCCCCAGAAGTTCTTCTATTGTAGATTACTTTTGTAAGATGGCTATTTTCACTATGTTTATCCTACCAATCCATGAGCGTGGGAGATTTTTTTTTTCCTCTTCTGAGGTTCCTTCAAATTCTTGAGCCTGTATTTTTTTATACATTGTTAATTTGTAAGGTTCTTACTTCATCATCAGGTTACCTCTTCCTGGCATTTATTAGAAGACTAATAGAAACTCCTCAACCTAAAATGATAAGTGCTAGTAATGATTTCATTTTATTTCACAGACCTCATCTTGTTTCTCATTTAATGACATATAAAATATCCTGTTCATGAAATATGGTCAAATTAATGTATAAGAATCTACTCAATATCTTAATAGGCTACAGTTAAGTAAATGTGTAGTTAAAATAGTTACAATTCAATGCTTGAAAGTACAGGACACTTCCAAAAAATTTTGAATGAGAATGGGCTATTAGAATATGCTAATTTTTTAATGCTGTTATGTAGTCCATGGTAACCTATAATTCATTATATAGCCCAGGGTGGTCATGAACTCAAGATCCTGCTTATGTGCTTTTAGGTCACCAATAGAGCACCAAAGTGACAGTGATGATGGATATGACTACACCCCTACCTGAGCCAGGTTTTGCTAGGAAACAGAAACCTGAAGCTCTTAATGTCAAACTGAAAGCTGTAAACAACACCTTTTAGTGTGTCATGTGTCTGACAAAGCTCCCACATGAATTACCTGTCTGTTCCATCCTTTGAGCGACATCCCTCTGCCAAATATCTATATGAAGCATAACAAGCATTTGCAGCTGCTGCTGTGTTCCACTGTCCCAGGCAGCCCGGCAGTTTTTAATAAACTGTTCTCCCCATGGAGTTGTTGCCTCAGATGGCTTCTTGCTGCACCTATTTACATGTGCCACCATACTTATTCAAACCTTTTTCACTGATTATATCATTTTTTTTAATTAACAGATTTTTAAGTTACTTCATTTTGGGGGTTTCTTATTTTAATTCTTTTTAAAACTTAAAATAAATGACAGTTGTATTATCATAAGTCAAACAATGAAGTCTAGATTGGTCTTTTAATTATACTGCTAATAAAGTTAAATGAGTAGTCTGTTCATGACTTGAAGTTGATGCTTTAAATTTAATCTCTGACCCGAAAGTCAAGAAAAACAATAATTAAACATTATTGTAGAAATATTTAGAGTCTTCTCTTTTATTCTGAGATAGGGTCTTGTACAATACCCTAGACTAACTCATTATATGCAGCAGATGCTCTTGCTTTAGCCTCCTAAATGCTTCTGTTGCAGTCATGAGCCACCACACTCAGCTTCCAGGATATGGACTTAACTAAACCCAGGTTATGCACAAGGAGAACTTCACTTTCTCCATGTTGATTCTATTTCCTCTTTCTTTGAAAATGTCAATTTTTAAATATCTGTTTCAGGAAATCCATATAAAAACACATTACATATTTTAAAATATTGACTTTATACTCATACATTGCTTTCTTATTCATATGACAATTGCTTCACACTATGATCATTCATAGTTAATGAATACCTTAACACTCAAATTATCCACTGTAAAGTGAATATAATACTTATTACCCCAAAGGACAGCAATAATTCAATTTAGTTGTAGTGATGATGTAAGCAAAAGAGGGCCTTATAATGCATCTATTTTTTATAAAAATAAATATTTCAGGTGAAAAACTAGGTTACCATCATACCAATAAACCTTAATTGAATTGTTATATTTCTTTTTTTTTCTTTTTTTTTATTTATTAGATCTTTCATTTACACTTCAGATGCCATCCCCTTTCCCCATTCCCCCCCTTAGAAAGCCCCTATCCCATGCCCCCTTTTCCTTTTTGCATTTATACATTTTTAAAAAAATGTTAATCATAGGCTTTATAAGTTTGGTATTGTTCAATCAGAGGTGTAACCCACTACCCAACCTAGATATATCAACTATCTTTGACTGGTGGAGATACATGAACATCTGCCTCCCTGTCTCCCCCCTCTATCTCTCTTTCATCACCTAGCTTCTTCCCTCCTTCTTCTCCTCTTCTTACTCCTTTTCTTCCTCTCAGTACTCCTCCCACCTTAGCTCCTCCTACACATCACCCTTCCTGTTAAAATGAAACTTTTCTCTCAAAATACAATTAAAGCATAATTATGCCAATTTGTACCAGTGAGATACAAGATAGTCCTAATACCCAGTCCATCCTTTTGTTGACTAACCAGCACCTCTGTCATCTATCCTAACTAAAACACTTAGTTCTGAACCTGGCTTTTTCCTTGGCTTTAGGATGAATGTCAGCTGACGACCATCCACTCAAATCTTTTCTCTCAAGGTAAATAGCTATAAGTTTTCAACCCCGTCAGAAATCCAGAATGACTGAGTTAACTATAATTGTGGGAAGCACAAAGCATAGCTTCTAAAACTTAGCCAATTTATAGAGACCTCTGAACACCTGGACACTTGCTCTACTTCAAAACGTTGGAGCATCTGTTCTTCTGCCTTCTGGCCCAGGATCATCTGACAGACCTTAGTGCTGCAGAATTATTAAGGGCTGATTACTCTATCTAGGCAGATATAATCAGTCGACTATTCTGCAAGTGTGTCCTTTTCTGGACAGTAATTTGTCTGTAGAAGGAAAGTGGCAATTCTTGCCTAGTGGCTGTCTCACCACAACTGGAGTAACTCCAAGGATGCTCAATTTCTTCTTAGAATTTAACATAGGAAGCTGTCCAGAGCAGACAGGTCTCTAATGAAAATGAACATTAATACTGAAATGTTTGTCATGTCAATTCTAAAGATTTCTGATGTTTTGAAAACCAGCTATCCATGTAAGGTAATCTGGACTGTTGCCTGTTAACTCCACTCAGCTATTTCTAAATAAAACATAGAGAACACCCTTATAATAAACGCCAAGTCATGAATTTGCTATAGTCCCTTAACTCACAGGCTGACCATCTCAAATCAGTTAAAAAAGTTAAAGAAGGACTGGGTCTAAGCTTTGTATTCCTAAATGTGTTATACTGGTACAATGCCTATGAGAGTAACAATATTCATCTCACTCTTATATCACTAAGAAGCTCATGCCAATGAAAACCTTAAAATTTGTAAACAAAGTAAATTGGTGCCATTTAAGAATTTATAACTTCGTCTTGATATTAATTATACAGATTTCTACTAATAGGTTATGGCTATGCAATAAACCCTAGCTAATCCTCTCTATTCCGACAAAACCACTACTTTTCCCTAGAGAGACAGCCCAACATTTACCATCTTAGTCCCCATGCCCAGGGAATAGGGGCGCTGACTCATCATTAGCTTCTTCAAGCTGATTATGGGTGTTGAGATATTAGAAGAGGAGTGGGGGGAGAGCAAATTGACAATCCTCTGATGCTGTGTCTTCGCTGCCTCCATATGGAATTCACGGACCTCAGAGGTTTGAGCAGGTCTGCCTAGCTTGCTTGTTGAGTAGATACACCAAGGCTGATCATTCTGCAATATACAATTCTCAAAAAAATTTTAGTATCAAGGTAGTGTTTTTTTTTAAAGAGGGCTGACATTTTATTAAGAATGTTGGTTCTAACTGCTTTTCTATTTTTCCCCTCTTTTATTGGATGTAATATTTACATTTCAAATTTAATCCCCTTACCATATTTCCCCCACCACCCAGGAACCCCTTATCCCATCCTCCCTCCTCCTGCCTCTATGAAGGTGTTTACCCACCTACCCCCAGCCTCCCTACCCACCCTCAGATCCCCCCTCAGTGCTCAGCCTTAAGGGTACCAATGATCTTGTCTCCCACCTATGCCCAACAAGGCCATCCTCCCCTACATATACAGCTGGAGTCATGTGTCTCTCCCTATGTGCTCCTAGGCTGGTGGTTTAGACCCTGGGGAGCTCTGGCTGGTTGGTATTGTTGCTCTCCTCACGGGGCCACGAGCCCTTACGGTTCACGCTTCCTTCAATTTACTCTCTAACTCCTCCATTGGGAACTTTGATCAGATTAATGGATAGCTGTGGGTATCTGTCTCTGGGTATGTCCGACTCTGAGAGACCTCTAAGGAGACAGCCTTATCAGGCTGCTGTCAGCTTTCCCATCCTGACATCCCTATCAGCATCTATTTTTGGTGACTAGCTATGGAATGAATACCCAGAGGCAATGGTCTCCCTACAACCCCCCCTTCAGATTCTGACCCACACTTTGTCTCCATATTTGCTCCCTTGGTTATTTAGTTACTCCTTCTAAGAAAGACCTAGGCATCCTCACTTGTTCTTTCTTCTTCATGAGCTTCATGTCGTCTGATAGTTGAATCTTTGTTGTTTCAAATTTTTTGGGCTAATCTCCGCTTATCAGTGAGTAAATACCATGTGTCTTCTTTTGTGATTGGGTTACCTCACTCAGGATGATATTTTCTAGTTCCATCCATTTACCTAAGAATTTCTCGAATTCATTATTTTTAATAGCTGAGTAATATTCCATTGTGTAAATGTACCACATTTTTTGTATCCATTCCTCTGTTGAAGGGCATCTGGGTTCTTTCCAGCTTCTGGCTATTATAAATAGGGCTGCTCTGAACATAGTGGAGCATATGTCTTTGTTATTTGTTGGGGCATTTTCTGGGTATATACCCAGAAGTGGTATAGCTGGGTCCTCAGGTAGTGCTATGCCCAATTTTCTGAGGAACCGCCAGACTGACTTCCAAAGTGGTTGTACTAGCTTGCAACCCCACCAACAATGCAGGAGTGTTCCTCTTTCTTCACATCCTCGCCAGCATCTACTATCACCTGAGTTTTTGATCTTAGCCATTCTGACTGGTGTGAGGTGGTATCTCAGTGTTGTTTTGATTTGCATTTCCCTGATGACTAAGGATGTTGAGCATTTCTTAAGGTGCTTCTCGGCCATTCGAGTTTCCTCAGTTGAGAATTCTTTGTTTAGCTCGGTACCCCATTTTTTAATGGGGTTATTTTGTTGTTTGGCATCTAATTTCTTGAGTTCTTTGTAAATATTCGATATTAGCCCCCTATTGGATGTGGGATTGGTAATGATCTTTTCCCAATCTGTTGGTTGCCGTTTTGTCTTGTTGACAGTGTCCTTTGCCTTACAGAAGCTTTGCAATTTGATGAGGTCCCATTTGTCGATTCTTGATCTTAGAGCATAAGCCATTGGTGTTCTGTTCAGGAGCTTTCCCCCTGTGCCTAGGTATTCGAGGGTCTTCCCCAACTTCTCTTCTAATAGTTTCAGTGTACCTGGCTTTATGTGAAGGTCCTTTATCCACTTGGAGTTGAGCTTTGTGCAAGGGGATAAGAATGGATTAATTTGCATTCTTCTACATGTTGACCTCCAGTTGAGCCAGCACCACTTGTTGAAAATGCTGTCCTTTTTCCACTGGATGAATTTAGCTCCCTTGTCAAATATCAAGTGACCATAGGTATGCGGGTTCATTTCTGGGTCTTCAATTCTGTTCCATTGATCGTCCTGTCTGTCTCTGTACCAATACCAAGCAGTTTTTATCACTACTGCTCTGTAGTACAGTTTGAGGTCCGGAATGGTGATTCCCCCAGAGGTTCTTTTATTGTTGAGAATAGTTCTCGCTATCCTAGGTTTTTTGTTATTCCAAATGAATTTGTAAATTGCCCTTTCTATCTCTATGAAGAATTGATATGGAATTTTGATGGGTATTGCATTGAATCTGTAGATTGCTTTTGGCAGGATAGCCATTTTTACTATGTTAATCCTGCCAATTCAGGAGCATGGGAGATCTTTCCATCTTCTGAGATCTTCTTCAATTTCTTTCTTCAGAGACTTGAAGTTCTTGTCATACAGATCTTTCACTTGCTTTGTTAGATTCACTCCAAGATAATTTATTTTATTTGTGGCTATTGTGAAGGGTGTCATTTCCCTGATTTCTTTCTCTGCCTGTTTATCCTTTGAGTAGAGGAAGGCTACTGATTTGTTTGAGTTGATTTTATATCCAGCCACATTGCTAAAGTTGTTTATCAGGTTTAGGAGTTCTCTGGTGGAAGTTTTAGGTTCACTTAAGTATACTATCATATCATCTGCAAATAGTGAAATTTTGACTTCTTCCTTTCCTATCTGTATCCCTTTGACTTCCTTTTGTTGTCTAATTGCTCTAGCTAAGACTTCCAGTACTATATTGAATAGGTAAGGTGAGAGTGGGCAGCCTTGCCTAGTCCCTGATCTTAGTGGGATTGCTTCAAGTTTCTCTCCATTTAGTTTGATGTTGGCTACTGGCTTGCTGTATATTGCTTTTACTATGTTTAGATATGGGCCTTGTATTCCTGATCTTTCCAAGACTTTTAACATGAAGGGATGTTGAATTTTGTCAAATGCTTTCTCAGCATCTAGTGAGATGACCATGTGGTTTTTCTCTTTGAGTTTATTTATGTAGTGGATTACATTGATAGATTTCCGAATATTGAACCATCCCTGCATTCCTGGGATAAAGCCTACTTGATCTTGATGGATAATTGTTTTGATGTGTTGTTGGATTCAGTTTGCGAGAATTTTATTGAGTATTTTTGCATCAATATTCATAAGAGAGATTGGTCTGTAGTTCTCTTTCTTTGTTGGGTCTTTCTGTGGTTTAGGTATGAGTGTAATGGTAGCTTCATAGAATGAATTGGGTAGTGTTCCTTCTGTTTCTATTCGATGGAATAACTTTAAGAGGATTGGTATTAGGTCTTCCTTGAAGGTCTGAAAGAATTCTGCACTGAAACCATCTGGCCCCGGACATTTTTTGGTGGGAAGATTTTTAATGACTGTGTCTATTTCTTTAGGCGTTATGGGACTGTTTAGGTGGTTTATCTGCTCCTCGTTTAACTTTGGTACCTGGTATCTATCTAGAAAATTGTCCATTTCCTCCAGATTTTCCAATTTTGTTGAGTATAGGCCTTTGTAGTAGGATCTGATAATTTTTTTAATTTCCTCTGTTTCTGTTGTTATGTCTTCCTTTTCAGTTCTGATTTTATTAATTTGAATGCTGTCTCTGTGCCCTTTGGTTAGTCTGGCTAAGGGTTTGTCTATCTTGTTGATTTTCTCAAAGAACCAGCTCCTGGTTTTGTTGATATTTTGTATAGTTCTTTTTGTTTTGACTTGGTTGATTTCAGCCCTGAGTTTGATTATTTCCTGCCATCTACTCCTCTTGGGTATACTAGCTTCTTTTTGTTCTAATGCTTTCAGGTTTACTGTCAAGTTGTTAATGTATGCTCTTTCCACTTTCTTTTTGTGAGCACTTAGAGCTATGATTTTTCCTCTTAGTACTGCTTTCAATGAGTCCCACATGTTTTGATATGATGTGTCCTCATTTTCATTTAAATCTGAAAAGTCTTTAATTTCTTTCTTAATTTCTTCCTTGACCAAGTTATCATTGAGTAGAGCATTGTTCAGTTGCCAAGTGTATGTCGGTTTTCTGTTGTTTTTGTCCATGTCAAAGACAAGTCTTAATCCATGGTGGTCTGATAAGGTACTGGGGATTATTTCAATCTTTTTGTATCTGTTGAGGCCTGTTTTGTGACCAATTATATGGTCTATTTTGGAGAAGGTACCATGAGGTGCTGAGAAGGAGGTATATTCTTTTTTTTTTAGGATGAAATGTTCTATAGATGTCAGTTAAGTCCAATTGGTTCATAACTTCTGTTAGTTTCATTGTGTCTCGATTTAGTTTCTGTTTTCATGATCTGTCCATAGCTGAGAGTGGGGTGTTGAAATCTCCCACTATTATTGTGTAAGGTGCAATGTATGCTTTAAGTTTTAGTAAAGTGTCTTTTATGTATGTGGGTGCCCTTACATTTGGGGCATAGATGTTGAGAATTGCAAGTTCCTCTTGGTACATTTTCCCTTTCATGAATATGAAGTGTCCTTCTTTATCTTTTTTGATTACTTCTGGTTGAAAACTGATTTTATTTGATATTAGAATCGCTACTCCAGCTTGTTTCTTGGGACCATTTGCTTGGCAGATTGTTTTCCAACCTTTTACTCTGAGGTAGTGTCTGTCCTTTCCACAGAGGTGCGTTTCCTGAATGAAGCAAAATGTTGGGTCCTGTTTATGTTTCCAGTCTGATAGTCTATGTCTTTTTACTGGAGAATTGAGTCCATTGATATTAAGAGATATTAAGGAAAAATGAGTGTTGTTTCCTGTTATTTTTGTTATTGGCAGTGGAGATATGTTTGTGTAGCTACCTTCTTTTACGGTTTTTGGAAGATTACTTTCCTGCTTTTTCTAGGTTGTAGTTTCCCTCCTTGTGATGGAGTTTTCCACCAATTATCCTTTGAAGTGCTGGGTTTGTGTTGAGATACTGTGTAAATTTGGATTTGTCATGGAATAGTTTGGTTTCTCCATCAATAATGATTGACAGTTTTGCAGCGTATAGTAGTCTGGGCTGACATTTATATTCTTTTAGGGTCTGTATGATATCGGTCCAGGATCTTCTGGCTTTTATGGTCTCTGGTGAGAAGTCTGGTGTAATTCTTATAGGTCTGCCTTTATATGTTACTTTGCCTTTTTCCCTTACTGCTTTTAGTATTTTTTCTTTGTTTTGTACATTTGATGTTTTGACTATTATGTGGCGGGAAGTATTTCTTTTCTGGTCTAAACTATTTGGAGTTCTGTAGGCTTCTTGTATATTTATGGACATCGCTTTCTTTAGGTTAGGGAAGTTTTCCTTTATAATTTTGTTGAGGATATTTACTGGTCCTTTAAGTTGGGAGTCTTCCCCCTCATCTATTCCTATTATCCTTAGGTTTGGCCTTCTCATTGTGTCTTGGATTTCTTGTATATTTTGGGTTAGTAGCTTTTTGTATTTTGCATTTTCTTTGACAGTTGTGTCAATGTTTTCCATGGTATCTTCTGCACATGAGATTCTCTCTTCCATCTCTTGTATTCTGTTGGTAATACTTGTGTCTATGACTCCTGATCGTTTTTTTTAAGTTTTCTATCTCCAGGGTATTCTCCCTTTGTGATTTCTTTATTGTTTCTACTTCCATTTTTAGATCCTGCATGATTTTGTTTAATTCCTTCTCCCGTTTGGTTGCATTTTCTTGCAATTCCTTATGGGATTTTTGTGTTTCCTCTCTAAGGGTTTCTATCTGTTCTTTGAGAGTGTTATTTATGTCTTTCTTAAAGTCCTCTATCATCATCATGAGAAGTGATTTTAATTTTGAATCCTGCTTTTTTGGTGTGATGGGGTGTTCAGGGCTTGCTATGATGGGGGAACTGGGTTCTGATGATGCCATGTAACTTTAGTTTCTGTTGCTTACATTCTTGCACCTGCCTTTTGCCATCTGGTTAATTCTAGTGCTACCCATACTTCTGTCTCTGATTGAAGCCTGTCTTTCCAGTTGTCTCGCTTGTGTTTGGTCTTCTAGGAGTCCAGATGTCTCTGTGATTTTTTCCAGCTGCCCTGATTACAGTGGTATCTCTAGGATGCCTCAGGATATGGTGCCTCCAAGGTAGCAGTCCAGCTAGATGTCTGCTGTTCTGGGTGCAGTGTCTCCTCTTGGATATCTCAGGATATGTTGTCTGACACTCTGAGTTCAGTTGTTCCTCTGTGGCTCTGGGTTGAGTGGACCTTCCAGTATGTCTCAGGCGGTATCCGGGGTCCACACAACTGCAGACCTCGTAGAGGTCTGGTCCGGGACTCAGACCCGGGAGATGGGCAGAAGGGGGGTGCTAGCCAACAGGGGCGCGGGGGCGGGGGGCGGGGAGGGGTATCTGCTGGATTCTGAGCACTCACGGTGCCCAGCTATGAGCTCAGGGTAGTATGTGGGTTTTCCTACCTAAAGCTGGTTGTGGGATCTGTGGATCCCCCAGAATATGTCTGGCGGAATCCGGGGTGCACTCACCCGCAGGCCTCAGACTGGAGGAGGGGCGAGCAGCAGAAGGAGCGTGCTAGTGCTGGCTATGGGTTCTATGGATCCCCCAGAATGTGTCTGGCGGACTCCTGGGTGCACTCACCCGCAGGCCTCAGACCAGAGGAGGGGCGAGCTGCGGAAGGGGCGTGCTACCACTGGCTATGGGTTCTATGGATCCCCCAGAATGTGTCTGGTGGAATCCTGGGTGCACTCACCCGCAGGCCTCAGACTGGAGGAGCGAATTGTTATATTTCAATCAGCTTGCTCATGTCACTAACAACCCTGCAATTCTTCATGTGTCTCAAACTAAAATGATCACTAATTCTGCTCTCTGACTTTCTATAGTAACTTATTATTTATTATAATACTTATGATTTGACATCACTCTTTTTACAGCTTAGGGTTTGGTATTAAAAGAAATAGTTGCCCAAAAAAATACAAAATAAAATAATGACCACTACTGCACCTAATGAAGTCTTGTTATGCCCATAGGTTGGAACATCTCTTAACCCCCATGACATTCACTGCTATTTGAAGTAGATGGGGATTAACACAGACATCCACAACTAGCCAAAGAACTGAGAATAAATGACTGGAATTCCCAGACCTAAATAGAACACCTGTATCAGGACTGCTCCACCCAAGGCTCAGGGATCATTGTTGAAGTGGGTGAGAAAGATGTGAAGAGCCACAGGTCGTGCATAAGAACACAGAAACAATATCATCCAGACACAACAGGGCACGAACTCACCTGTTATTACAGTATGCCAGCTCATTCATTTTTATTATATTGTACAGTAATTCAGGCTCTTTAGTTATTGTTTTAATTATGTGTATATATTTATATCTATATTGATATGTAGATATCCTATATTAACATTTAAATGTAATATATATATATATATATATATATATATATATATATATATATATTAAACACACATATTGTCACAGCATCTAAAACAACAGACTGTTTACTGTCATAAGGGTTTTTTGTTATACTCTTTACTATTAAAAATATAAATAAAATTTCACACAACAAAAGTAGCCAAACCCAAAATCTATTCATTTCAATGAACTCAACAGTGATTCTGAATTCATGGGTATTTTACATTTTCACTATCAAAGTCATTTTTATACATTTGTGTACCAACAAACCTCAAAATTCCATGACAGAATTAGAGATAGAAAAACAGCTTTAGGAACCCTTTCATAACTCATGAGTATTATTTGCTTAAAGAGTTTCCTCGTCCCCTAATATTTAGCCTTTCTTGTATTTCTGCATGTTACCTTGAACCCATATGCATGTACACCTATTTACATATATACATATATTATTGGCTAGATTTCTCACATAAGGGAAAGCATTCTTTTCTTTTTCTTTCTGCAGTTCTGTGACCTCCCTTAATATTATATGTTCTAGGCCCACTCATTTTTTCCTGAATATTTTTTCTTTCTTTGCTTTAGACCTGTATAGTATGTGTATGCACACACGGATACTTGCGTGTATATTCATTGTCATTTCAGGTGGTGATGGGCAGCTGAATTTATTCTAATTCCCTGTCATAGCAAATAAACTAGCAATAAGCATGGGTTGCAAAATCTCTGTTGTAGGTGTGGAGTCCTCTGTAGTGCTCAGGAGTAAAATAGCAAATTCTACATGGGAGAAGCAAATTCTTTATCTTTGGTTATGTTAAAATTAAATGAACCAGTGTCTTTTCTCTAAAACAGAGACCACAGGCTAAATTTAAAAAAAAAAATCTATGTTATATTTGATTGCCTACTGCAATGGACTCAACTTAATGTAAATATGCAGAGATCAAAAGTAAAATTATTTCACTCAAGCATTAACTCAAAGAGCTGCACTGACTATATTCATTTCAAATGAAGTAGATTGTAATAGTAAAATTCTAAATGTACCAAAAGGAAGTTACACTTTGATGAGGTTTCTGAACAGAAAGAGGATACAAGGGTTATAAACATACACACTATTATAGGGAAGACTTAAAATATATGAAGCAAATTTGACATAATTAAAAGATGATATGCACAGCAATAAAATAATAATTTAATTTTGAACATCCTATTTTCAGTAATTGGCATGACAGATGTAAGATTGTTAAGGAAATGCAGGGCTTGAGTAAACTACAAATAAAACAATAACGGACATATAATATGTCCTATTCTACAGGAACAGAGTGCAGGATTTTAATAACTTAAATGAAACATTCTCCAGGTAGACAGTATTTTAAACAAATCTTAATTATTTAATGTGATTGAAATGATATAGACTGCTAGAGAATAATATATATTTCTCAATATATAAATTAGAGTAGAAATTAGAAAACTAAAAAAATAGAAATTAAATAGCATCTAAAAATGAACCATTGTAAGAAGGAACAAAATAGAAATTACAAAATATCTTATATCAATTAACTAAAATACATGAATGCCAAAACATGGCAGGCTTTATAAATGTACTAAGAGGAAAATGTACAGCCATGAAAGTATACATTTTCAAAAATTCTCAATCAAAAACTGAAAAAAACAATTATGAAAATTCCAAGGAGAAAAAAGATTAGTCAACTAAACTTAATCAGGAGGAAACAAAGAAAAGCCACAGGTCAGCATAGTGACAAACTAGGGAAGAAACGCAGGACAGAAGTCAATAAGCCTGAAAATCTGTTTTCTGAAAAAATAACAAAACTGAAAAAAAAAATTGTTAAACTAAGAGGGGAAAAGAGATGCAAGTATTAAAGCATAAAACAATAGAATAGTTATTACTGACTGTGTCTATGAAAGGTACTGCAAGAAAATTGTGAGCAAGAGTACCTTTTAAGATGGAGTTACTTTGTTACCTGCCATTGGATTCCCTTACCCTAGCTGGACTGGCTGGTTGGGCCTCAGTGGGAGAAGATGCACTTAGTCCTGCTGGGACTTGATATGCTCTGAAGATGGGGAAATACCCAAAGGGATGTTCCCCTTTTCTGAGGAGAAGGGGAGGGTATAATGGTTTGGTAACGATTTGTGAGGAAAGGACTAGAAGGAGAGGAGGACGGAGAAGCGACCAGGATGCAAAGTGACTAAATAAATAAATTAAGGGAAATATGATGTTATAAAAGATTGAACTAAAAATAAAGAAACTCAGTAAATAAAATTCCAGGATTATATAGCATCACTGGTAAGTTGTACCAAACATTTAAAATAAACTAACATTATTTTTCTCAAAATTTTCTAAAGAAACTAGAAAGAAGGGAATGTCCTCATTTTATTAGATTTCAGTAACTCTAACAGAGACAAAAACAGAAACTCAAGAAAACACAGAACACAGAACCCTTTGCAAATAATGAGCAGTATCCTTGTCCATTCAAAAATTGCACAGTAAAACTGTGATGAGGAACTGTTTCATGTTCTGTATTATTCTATCAGCAAAACAAACAAACAAACAAACAAACAATAGGTGTTGTAGCATTTGTCTAATTTTAGTACTGAGAAGCTGAGGCAGATGAACTTGAAATGAGTGTCATACATCTCTTTCTTTCTTTTTTTCTTTCTTTCTTTCTTTCTTTCTTTCTTTCTTTCTTTCTTTCTTCTTCCTTCCATCCTTCCTTCCTTCCTTCCTTCCTTCCTTTTCTCTCTCTCTCTCTCTCTCTCTCTCTCTCTCTCTCTCTCTCTCTCTCTCTCTCTCTCTGTGTGTGTGTGTGTGTGTGTGCATATGTGTCTGCAAACCTAAAACACTTCTAGCAAGTGCAGCCTTTCATTGCAATAAATTAGAAATTTGACTGATAGTAGGAAGGTTTATTTTTCTTTCTCTTTTGTCAATGAAGCCTTAACTCTAGGCTAGCTTGACATACAGGAGACACTGTCTCAAAGAAGACCATATAAACATTCAAAGGGAAATGAGGATAGGAAGAAACTGTAACCAGATACACTGCTGGTTAGAACCTAGAATGTGACATCACCTTGAAATCACTTTCACAGTTGCTCAAAATTCTGAATCTGTAAAGGTCTTGTCCTTTACAAAGAGATGTTTTTTGATGAGGTATGAGAGTACACTAATCTGTAGGGGTGGAGGTACGTATTTATTTAGCATGCAGTTAGGAATTATGCTGGATTAATAAGATGGTGGTGGCAGGTTCTCCAAGATCCATGACTTCATTAGTCCTGGGTAGTTAGCTATATTTCCAGTTCCAGGTAGTCCCTCTTGTTGAGTGGAATTTAAGTCCAATTAAAGAACTTTTGGTTCCTGCCAAAGTAGGAATGACACTATTGAAATCCTATTGTATCATTCTTGTCTTTCTTGTAGATGATAGTAGTTACAGCTAGGTAAGACTATTAGGTACTTCTGTCTCCTTCAAAATTTTATAACAACTTCAAGTACTTGGAAATCTAAGTAACAGAGAGGTTTTTCTATAAGATCTAGCTTGGTTCCTCCAGATCTTATGTCCAAAGTGGATGATGTCTCTAGCAATAGATCTTATCTTCCAACTTTGGGAGGCAACAAAGGGCAACTGTAACAGCCAATATTGTTGTAGCATTTTCTTAGATTCTAATAACCAACAACACAAAAGGGATGCTTGTGGGATTTGCTGTTGTTGTTAGATAACCTATAGTTCTTGTGTGGGGAAAGGACATTGTCAGCCTAAGTGGAATATTGGATACCTTTATTAAAACTTTATTTAAATATACCTTTATTTAAATATATGTATGTATACCACTAGTCAAAATGCAGAGTACAAGTGACTGTGACACTCCTCAGTTGATACATCTACAACACAACTCCTATACCTAAGGCTCAGGAGAATGACAAACAAGAGGATGAAAAAATTCTAAGAACCAGGAGACCAGGAAAACTGCTGTGAGATAGTGTCTTCTAGATGGTAGCGATGCTGCATTCATGATTCTTCATGACACCTATGAAAGAACTGAAGAAGCACAACACCAATATGTATAACATGCAAAGGGGAAACTTCACTGGCCCCCATCCATACAGAAAGAACTATTTGTAACTAAGTAGTGCTGTGAGAGATGTAGTCTTCCTCAGAGAAATGCACCTCTAGTTGAATATCAAATAGAATGTGGACAGTCATAAAGTCTTATATACATGTAAACAAGACTGAATGGACTGAGCAGGTTTTATTTATATATTAGGTACTTTGGACTAGAAAAGCATTTGAATGCTTTAAGCAGGGCATAATGTGCCATACAAGTAGGGACATAGAAGAAAGTGGTGCAGAGAGCAATGAAGATTATAATGGTCTAGCTCAAGAGGATTCAGAAGAAAAAAATCACTTAAATGTCTTAGAGACTTTTCTTGTAGAATTTTGGAGACAAATGTGGCAGTTTTCTTCCCTTGTCCAAATCTGTGGAAAGCTAAATTAAAGAGTTTTGGATTAATGGCATTGGCAGAGGAGATTTCAAAACAGCCTAATATTTATTGAGTCCACTGGTTATTAGTGTCTGCTTTTATGCAGAATAATGATGAAAAGGGGAAAAATAATTTTTTTAAAAAATGTACAGTTTGAGAAGAAAAGAAACACTGGAGAATATAATGGAGCTAAGTCCAGATTTCAAGGAAAGAAAATGTTTAAATAGAAGTCTGCTGCTAAATGGAATAGAGAGTGGTGAACTCAGTGCAAGACCCCACCCAGCTAAGCTTCCAACTAATAAAAAAGAATTTAAGAAAAGGGAACAAAAAGAAAACAGAAAGCTGATGAGAATGTAATTTTAAAATGGTGCCATGTTCCAGACCCAGAATGCAAAAGAACTTGGCAATTTGGCTACTTGGTCCTTGCTTTAGAGTCAAGAATCCAAGAAAAAAAAAATTGTAGAATCTCCCTCAGAGGCCAGCCAGCCTTATGTGAGGAGTGTATGGAGGCTCAAAGAAGACCACCACGCACAGAGCTGTGAAAGTGAAGCCTGGATTTTGTTGAAGACCCCAAGATGTTAGAGATGCCATAGTCATGCAATACCTGCCAAAGAACTGGTAACAGGGTATGGAACCAGCCCAAGTCAAGTGTTTTAGTCATCTAAGTTGATAAGGAGTTGGAGATCTGAAGAGCAGTTTGACATCAGATATGGAGATGCAAAGTTTGAAGTTTGCCCAGTTGGGTTTTTTGGTCTCTTTTTTTTCAGTATTTCATTATGCTTCCTTTTCACCCTTTAGAAATGATAATGCACAATCTGTGCCATTGTATGTTAGAAATATGTGATCTGCTTTGTGATTTTGATTGTATAGGAGGTTAAGAGATTGCCATGAGTCTTAGTAGAAATTTTGGACTTGGATTTTTAAACAGTTTTGATACTGTGATAGACTATGAGGATTTGAAGTTGTATGAAATGCACTTTGAATTATGATACGTCTACAAGTCTATGTGGGCCTGGGAGAGAAGTGTGGTTGTTTAGATGAGAATGGCTCCCATAGACTCACAGATTGAATGTTTGGTCATTAGGGAATGATGATACTTGAGAAGGATTAGAAGGTATGGCCTTGTTGGAGTAAGTGTGGCCTTGTTGGTGGAAGAGTGTCACTAGGAGCAGACTTTGGGATTTCAAAAGCTCAAGCCAGTTCTAGTGTATTTCTCTTCCTGCTGCTCTTGGACCCCAATGTAGTACAATGTAGACATAGTAGAAACTATGTCTGCCTCCATGCTCCCTTCCATGAGGATAAAGAACTAAACCTCTGAAAGTGTAAGCAAGCCCAATTAAATATGTTCTCTTATTAGAGTTGCTATGGTCATAGTGTTTCTTCCTTGCAGTAAAACACACACACACGCGCGTGCATGCGCGCACACTCACACACACACACATCATATGTAACATATTATTGATATGTGTGTTTGCCTGTATATAAATAATATGTAATACTATTAAAGAGAGGCTATAATTTCAAGAGGGTGCAAGCTAAGTATACAGGGGAAGAGGAAGAGTTGAAGAGAGAGGAAAGGAAAAGTATAAATGATGTAATTATGGTTTAACCTAAAAAATATTTTAAAAGAATATTTGGGAAATACAGTCTTATATAGCCTCTACACTTAGAATAGTATACTCAAAGTATTTTAAAAATATTTCACTTTTAATTACTCATATGTATGTATGGGTGTGTACACACATGTGCAAGTATTTTCCGAAGACAGAAAAATTCAGATCCTCTACAGTTGTAGTTACAAGTGGTAACATGCAGGCTAACTAAAACAGGTGGGAATCATCCTATAGGCTCAGGTCATCCATAGGAGCAGCAAGTACTTTTAACTGCTGAGCAATCTCTCCAGTCTCTGCTCAAAGGATATAAAAGGAGAGACACGGACAGATCCTCTTGTGCTAATCTTCACTAGATTAACAAAAGACACAATCATTAAGAAGATGAAACAGTGGAAGCATATCACAACAGATGATGGAAATAATCAGTTTACTGTTTGCACATACAAAAAGGCTTACAGTTCTGGCACATGTTATATAATGAAGTAAATTGAAAGTATGCTCAATGAAATAAGAAAGATCTGCAAAGATCAGTCTTGTATGGTTTCAGTTACATGAAGTAATTATATAGGCCAATTCTTGTACATAGTAAAAGTTACTATGATAATGGCAGATACCTGCTAATAGTTACAAGAATTACTTTTCAGGTAATGAAAAGATTAAGGAAATAAAGCTGATAGATGCATTGCCTTGTAAATTGAATGAATGGCCACTGAAGTGTGAACCTAAAATGACTAAATTGACAAATTCTATGTTTTACAATTATATATTGTATATATTTTTGCCACAGTCTTTAAAAGTTAATTATTGAATTTATCCAAACCAATTAAATTATATACTTAAATCAGGAAAGTAATATGTTATGTGAATTGATTTCAATAAATTTGTTAAAATGAGGAAATTATATGAATAGGCTCTTAACTCAAGAGGAAAAGTGAATGGCAATATGCACATGAAAAGACACTCACTATTATTAGTCATCAGGGAAATGCAAATCAAAAATATAGAAGGATTCGATGTCTCACCCACTAGGATGGTTGTAATAAAAGAGACAGATGTTAACAATTGGATAGGATTGAGAAATTGGAACTACCATACATTACCAGTGGGGCCATACAGTGACCTCCATTATGGATAATGACTTGGCAATTCTTCAAAACGTTAAATACAGAACCTCCAGATGAACAAAAACTCGGTTAGAGAAATGAAGAAATATCTGCACATAATAAATTACACATGACTGTTAGCCACTGCATTATTGTTACCATCAATGAAGTGGGCACAACACATATTTCTGTCCATCATATAATGGATAAATAAAACAAAAGTACTTCCATCTGATATATTATCAAGTGATGTTGAAACTGGATCTAATTTATATAGTGTCACAATGTATAAGAATCATGGAAACATGCTAAATCAAGATAATTACTGAAAATCACACATAGTATTGTTTTCATTACAGAAAAATCCCAGAATGAAAAAGCACAGCTGATAAAGACCTTCAGAAAAGTAGTTGGATACAAAATCAACTCAAAGAATTCAGTAGGCCTTCTTTGTATAAACAATGAATGGACTGAGAAAGAAAGTAGGGAGTCAATACCTTTCACAATAGCCATGAATAATATAAAATATCTTGGTATAACTTTAACCAAGCAAGTGAAAGACCTGTATGACAAGAACTACAGGTCTTTGAATAAAGAAATTGAGGAAGATATCAGAAGATGGAAAGATCCCCACGCTCATGGATTGATAGGATTAACATAGTGAAAGTGGTCACCTTAGCAAAAGAAGTCTACAGATTCAATGCAATGCTCTTTAAAATTCCAACAGTCTTTACAGATATTGAAAGAGAAATCCTCAACTTCACATGGGGAAAAAAACCAAGATAGCTACAACAGTAAAAGAAGTTCTGGTGCTATCACCTTCTCTGACTTCATGCTATATGCTACAGAGCAATAGGAATAAAAACTGCATGGTATTGGTATAGAAACAGACAGGGTGGCCAACTAAATTGAATCAAAGACTTAGAAATAAACCCACAAATCTATGGACGCTTGATTTTTGACAAAGAAGACAAAACCACACAATGGAAATAGGAGAACACTTTAAACAAATGATTCTGGTTGTCTGCCTGCAAAAGAATGTAAATAGATTCATATCTATCAGCCTGCATAAAACTACAGTCCAAGTGGGTTAAACAACTTAACATACAATCAGATATACTAAATCTAATAGAAGAGAAAGTGGAAATAACCTTGAACTCATTGGTACAGGAGACAACTTCCTGAAAAGAACACCAGTGACTTAGGCACTAAAATCAACAATTAATAAATGGAACCTCATGAAACTGAAAAGCTTTTGTAAGGCAAAGGACACTGTCAATAGGACAAAATGACAGCCTACAAATTAAGAAAAGGTCTTCACCAACTCTACATCTGACAGAGGGCCAATATTCAAAATATATAAAGAAGTTAGACACCAACAACTAAAATAAGACAATTTTTAAAGAATGGGATATAGAGCTAAACAGAGGATTCTCAACAGAAGTATCTGGAAACACATAAAATAATGTTTAACATCCTTAGTCTTTAAGGAAATGCAAATCAAAATGTCTCTGAGATTTCAACTTACACACATCAGAATGGCTAAGATCAAAAACTCAAGGAACAACACATACTCACTTATAAATGGCTATTAGCCATAAAGTACATGATAAGCACACTATAATTCAGGGACACAAAGAAGCTAAGAAACAAGGAGAGACCAAGGAAGGAGAGTTGAATCTTTCTCAGAAGGGGGAATATATATATACGTATATATATATATATATACATACATATATGTATATGTGTGTATATATATATACATATATATATATATACATATATATGTATATATATATATATATACATATATATGTATATATATATATGGTGGATAGAGGGAGGGAAAGGGGTGGAAGAAAGCAGAATGGAAAAAATTAGGTAAACCAGGGGAGAAAATGGAGACCAAGGGAGAGAATGGAAATCAGTGGTAGGCAGAGGCTGGGGATGTGGCAATCTCTAACACGTGCAAGAGACCTGAGATGGGGGAGACCATATGGTATCTATGAGCACAATTCTATCTTAGACTCCTGCCACTGGGGGATATGGATCCTGAAGTGACCACTTCCTGTAGCAAGGGAGCACTCCCAGTTAAGGAATAAGATACCCACTCCCACCATTCCAGTCCTTCAACCCAAATTATGTCCTGCCTACAAAATGTGCAGGGACAAAGAGTAGAGACTTGAAGGAATGGACAACCAAATGACTGGCCCAAATTAAGACCATTTTTGTGGGCAAGAACCAATCCCAAGAAACTATTAGTTATACTCTGTTGTGCTTGCAGACAGGAGCCTTTCATAACTGTTCTCTGAGAGGCTCCACTCAGAAGCCAATGGAAAGAAATGCAGAGATCTACTACCAACCATCAGACTGAGCTTCTGGAGTCTTACAGAAAAGTTGGAGGAAGGATTTAGCAACTTAAAGAGGACAGAGACTCTATAGAAAGACCAACAGTGTCAACTAACCTGGACCCTTGGGGGCTCCCAGAGACTGAACCACCAACCAAAGAGCAAGCATGGATTGTACCTAGGCCCCTCACCCCACAAACATGTAGAAATGTGTAGCAGATGTGCAGCTTTGTCTTCATTTGAACTCCCCCAAAACTGGAGCATGTGCTGTCCTTGAGTCTGTTACCTACCTATGGAAACTGTTCCCCTAACTGGGCTGCATTGTCTGGTCTCAGTGGGAAAGAATGAGCCTAGTACTGTAATCAGGGGTTTGGGGGGAGGGGTTTTTGGAGGAGAAGAGGAGGAGAGAATGGGGGAGGATCTACATCATGGGGTACTGGGAGGAGAGTGGGGGACTGATATTTGTATTTAAGGTAAATAAATAAATAAATTATTAAAAAGTGATTGGAAGCCAATTACAAAGTATGACATTTAAAGATCAAAGACAACAACATTCATACTGTGTTTTTATGTCTGTAGGTTAAACAGAGGAAAATGGTTGTCAAATTAAGCCAATGAAAGCAATGTATTTAATAAGAGGCCAAGAAGTTTTTCAGCTACTTCAATCTTTAAATCCTCATACAAAATCAAGTCTAAACATATTTTACTCAGTAAAGAGTTTCCATTCAACTCTCAAAATTGACCCAGATGTCTATAATTTATTACCTACCTAAAGACAGTAGAAGAGAATAATTTGTATATCATTTTAAAACTTCTTTCATTTAAACATATTCATTTAAATACCATCTTATGCAGTGGGCTTACTTTGTAGCCCAGGATGACCCTGAACTTTGGATCTTCCTGGTCAAGCACTGGAATTACAAGGCTACAAAGTTCTTTGGTTTTTAAAGCTCTGCACACATTTTCCCTTTTTCACGTATGTGATTTTTTTGTTTGCCCTTAATTTTAGAGCATGTTCCTTTTACTTCTTGGGGTGGAGTCTAATTCATGTAAAGCAATCTTATAGCTTCTGTCAGTGCCTTTTCCAGAGACTGAGTCTGAAGGTGAAGGTGTCCTCAGGTTCCCATGCTAATCATCCTGACACTCTTAGGGTGGTAGCATCCTGATGGGTGTGAATGGAAACATCAACACATGTTTTAGAATGTGAAAGCGTATAAATGATTAAGATGTTATCTCTTTGAAGGATTCTTTGGAACTGGTCTTTCATGCACTTCAGTCCTGGAACAATACGGGCAATACCAAAGAAAATTAGAAGCTATTGCCACTTTTTTCTTTATATTTTCAAAACAATTAGACAAAAGAAACAGCTTTAAAAAATCATCTTAGATGAAAAAAATTAATTAGAGGTCTTGATGTAAACACTTAGTCTGACAAGATAAACATCCAAACCTAATTTTTAAACAGCCAGAGGGGAGGTCTCTGCTGCTACCCATTTCCAAGATGGATTTTATTTACAAAGCTGAGATTGCCTTTTGCTTTGAAGCTTTGGTCATTTATAGTCCATGGACATATTTCTATGAGGGATTATGGATAAAAAGAATCTATCACTGAGGACAATTTTAGACTTAAGGCTTCATTCAAAACAGGGAAAGGAAAATAAACCTTCCCAGTTCTCAGCCAGCCAGGTTTTAAATTGGCTACAATGAAAATCTGGACTTGCTAGAAAAATGATTTATTTGTTTGTAGACACAAAAAGAAAAAAAAATGTATGAAAACCTTCAAACAACACCCATTTTAAGAAATAACAAGAAAACATTGCCTTTGGGAATAAAATATTAACTATTTAAAATATTCTAACACACATTTTTTTGTTGGAATATGTGCTTATTGGGTACTTTTATGCTATGTGAAAGGGCATTTTGTTTCTTTGCTTAAATTCTCGAACTAGAAGGTTAGATAAAGGCCATTATGGTCATTATTACCTTATAGGGCCTTGTATACTGTAGAAGTCTATAAATTTACCTGCTTTGCACAGTTACTTCTAAAGAACTCCTAAAGCCATAAGTTATTTGTTCTATTTCTAAAAACGACCTCTCAGAAGTTAGCCCTGAGAGAGTAGCTGATGGTGCCACCAAAGGCAAGGAATTTGAGTTTGATGAATTAGTGTTCAACTAACACTTTCAAGACCTGGAAGTGTGAAGTTATAAATCTACTTTGTTCATAACTGTTCTCAGTCACAGGGTAATTATAATAATAAAATAGACGAGCCTCTGAGGAAACCAAGCCTTTTCTCATTAAAAAGTTGACAGGGAATAGTGTCTCCAAAAAAATCAGGATGAATTTCAAAGTGTAAGCTGAGTCAACTTTTCAGAAAAAATTAGATGATATTAGTAAATCTTTAGATTCTGAATTCTGTCAGCCTTATGTCTGAGCAGTATCACATGAATCTATAAGGAATCTGTGTAGGACCATGCAGACATACCATTGTTAGTGTGGCACACGACACGAAAGCAAGTGTAAAAGAAATGTACTGTTTACTTGCTATTTCTTTTTTAAAAGTATATATATATATATATATATATATATATATATATATATATATTGCATACATATCTTTGCACAACATATATGTGGAGTGACCAAGAAAGCCAGAGAAGGAGGACCTTAGATTTTTCAGAACTGGAGTTACAGACTGTTTTCAGGTAGGTGCTGGTAATTTAACAGTGTTCCTCTGGAAGAGCAGCTGGAGTTCCTAACAGTTGATCAACATTTACAGCCCATATTTGCCATTTCTTAAAAAAAAAAAAATTACCATGTTTTCTATTTTTCCAATTAGTTAAAAATAGTAAGATTAACCTTTCCAAAAGCCCAGGAATGGGAGCACTGATTTAGAAATTATGCCAGTTTATGAATTATAAATACTCATTTGGTGTTCAGATATTTCACACAGAGATTTGAACCCTCTGTTGTATGTTAGCCCACTTTCTGCTATTTTAGCAAATACCCACAATAAGTACATCTTTGTGGATGGTGGGTTGTTTGAGTCACCATTTCAAGGTTACAGTGCATGGTCCTTTGATTTATTTGGTTTGGGTCTCTGGTAGAGTGAAACAGGAAGCTTTATCTTATACAGGCCACTGGGGAAAAAAGAAAGAGAAAGCATCCAGGACACCAATGGACACCAATGTCCTCTTGAAGCACAGGCCCCAGGAAATCTAACTTTCTACTATTACATCCCACATATTAAGAGATCAGAGTCTTAACATAATACTAGGACTGGGTACCAAGCCTTAAAAACACAGGCCATACTTCATACAGGAGATGTTTCAAATTCAAACAATAGCAAATTGTGGCATCACTCCTCCTACACTGAATGTCAAATTCATGTTTGCTCTATTTCTGTGATTTAAACTTCATTCCTGATTTGCTTATGTCTGTATAATAGATCGTTCTATTTACTATTAAGCTAATTTTGAACCCCCAAATTCCTGCATATAAAAGTCAACTTGAATCATTTCAAGATTATGAAGTAGAAATGGGTAAAAAAATAATTACAGGTAACAGAGAAATAATTAAATCATAACGTTGTGTGTATAAATATAAAATTCAGAAGGCCAGGAATTCTACAGGAAATACAACCATTATATGTAAAGTGAATTATTTTTAATATAAGTATAACCAGTGAATTAATCCAACAGCTGTATTTCTTTACCTTATGCTAGTCTCAGTAATCACACAGTGAAACCAAAATTTATTTCTAGCTGCATGTCAATAGTTGAGCAGTTAAATGGTCTACATTAACCTCTCTATTAATCTGGCTACCTCCCAGCCATGACCCCAATATATTTGATTCTTATTATTGGTTTGGCTCTTTGGGCTTCAGGTATGTTTCCATGATTTCTCTTCGGACCCCTTTGTCATGGTTCCAATTTCTCCATCCCTGGCAGATCTGAAACATCCTTTCGGTTTTTTTTTTTCCTCCCCATTGGCTGGCGGAAGCATCTGCTTTATTCTCTCTTATGCCCAACCATTGGGTGATCAGCTTTTATTGACAAGGCAGAGAATAGATGGTAAGAATCATTTACATAAACTTAAGACAGGAGACTCTTGGTGTAAGCATTACATGCCATGTCTGGTTTGAAGCAAGATATAGAGGCAGAGAAATTTGAATAACACAAAGGTAAACTTTATACCATGTACAAAATCATTATGACTACAGCTGTCACCAGTAAATATAATAGGACAATAAAGAAGAGTACAGAAATTTACACATGAACATAACATTGTACACAATATGTAAATCTTATTTGTATCCTAAAAGATTTACTATTGAGTGAAGACTACTGAATTTTTAAGTTTTGGTCTTGTAATGGAGTTGAAATTGTATTAAATATATGCCGCTTATTTTGAGGAAACAATTTTAAGTGTTTCTTCTTTGATTTCCTGGTGGATCTCTAAGTTTTATTTCACAATTACCTGTTGTACATGTGCAAGTGTGAAGGTGGTTTTGAGGAGGTGAGCAAAGAGGGAGAAGGAGCAGGGGGAATAGATGGGAGTGAATGTCTCATCATACTGATGGATTAGTGGGATCTACTCCAAAATGGTCTACACTGTCATGTGATAAAAATGTCTAGATTAAGGTTTCGATATAAACAAAGTGGGATGTTTTAAATCTGTCATTCAGTGACACAGTCTTGCACTAGTTGGCCAGTGGTAGACTCAACTTTGAGTGATGGTAACATGCTTGATTTAAATCCGAGCATATCAAATTCTCCTGGTGACTATAGGGCTTTGTTTAACGTACCTGTAGTTAAAGGGGTGTGAGCTTGATTTGATTCCCTCACCCATCAAACATGTTTTTTTTTTTGTTTTTTTTTTTTGTTTTGTTTTGTTTTTTTGCTACATCGACATTATGTCTTGAGCATACTTTAAGTGCTGCAAATTTTATGAGAACATTTTCTTTACCTTTGATTTCCTCTCATATAAGAGAAAGTGCTTTGCCCCATATAAGCTAAAGTCTTCACGCTGTCTAGTTAAATATGAAGTCTTTCAGAGACAGTTTCTGCTGTACATTAAAATGAACTTTTCTGAAGCAAACCTAAATAATTCACTAGTGTTGACTTCACTTAGTTGTTTTGTCTTCATTTAGTTCTTTTTGAGAACCAAGGTGGAATGCTTTTCAACTGTAATGAATTGTGCTTTTCTGCTCATAGATTGAAGTACAAATGGATCAGATCTTTTGTCTTTCATATTTTTTTCTTCTGGCTATGAGCGATAAAAAAAGACTCAGTCTATAAAACACTGTTTAATGCCAACAAGTTATTTTTATTTTTTAAATTTGGGTACCTGTTTGTTTTCTATTTAGAGAAGAAATGGTTTGACTTTAGATGGGGGTAGAGGTGGAGAGAATCTGGGAGGAATTAGAGGGAATATGGTCAGAATATATTTTATTAAAAAATCTATTTCCATACAATGGAAATTATAGCAATGCTTGAGTAAAAGAATGCAGTATTATTATTATTATTATTATTATTATTATTATTATACAAACACACATTAATCATTTAATTTACCTTTTGCTTATTTTTTAGTACACCTTTACAATAGTGTTGGATAATTATTATCATTAGCTACTGAGAGAAGAAAAATCATTCTAAAGCTTTCATGCCCTATGTAAGATCACTGTGATGCTAAATGGAGGGACCAGGGCTGTCTTAATCTTCATTGGCACTTTAGTGGCAAAGGCCTAGAATAAAGGAAGGGAGGAAAGGAAAGAATCTGACTTCCTTTTTATAATGAATATACTTTATGATAGCAGTATTAATTGAAACACATGACCAGGATCTTCATGGAATTTATCTTATTCTAAATCTTGTATCCCTTTGATTATATCAACCTTTTTGTTACCTGTATCAAGTTTACTTATACCAGTTATCTCCATAAACAAGTTTTCAAAAACTCATTGAACATTTTGTTTATATATAATCAATCATGTTGTTTTTCTTCTGCATGATCATTTAGAATCCGTCCTGTCCTTGCACGATATAGAAAAATAATGTTAAGTGATTGAGAACCAACTCTTTTAGAAACTGGAGGAATAGTCAATGCTGTGCACAACCAAGCAAATAATGAACCTATAAAACATCATTTAATAGAAAATGCAATGCAAGATGCATGGATTTCTCACTTTCTGTCCCATGGCACATCTAGGTCCAAATACTGATACTAACAACAGCCTGTACTCTGGAATGGGGACTTGTCTTTTCCTGACTTCCAAGGAAGAGTAGTTGAGACCTCACTGACAGATGTTTCTATGCATCAATTCTAACCAATCTGTGTGAGGCCTATCACACAGAGTGAACATGCAGTGATTTTCTCTGTTCAGTTATCTTAGAACTTACACAGGCCTGGTAACCAGTAGCCATTATTCAAGAGTTGTGCAAGGCACATGACAAACTGAAGGTGCTTAGGCCAGTAGATTGCAGATGAAAAGAAAATGCCCTATGTAAATCCAGAAAGGATGGTCTTAGGGGATAGAATGAGGGTATTCAACAGTATCTATGTATAAGAGAGAATTAAGAAAGTCATTAACAGAGCAAGACAAAACATCCTAAGATGTAAGGTGATGCTAATTTTCCATTATACAGCAGTATGCCAGTATAGAACTTCTGCACAGAATAATAATGCTTGCCTCTCCTTTCTCTTGCTTGTTCTTTCACTCCCTTTCTGCATTAAAGAAAATCTCTATTAAAAAAAAACAAACAAGGGGCTGATGAGATGGCCCATGGAATAAAATCATTTGGCATTCATATAGGAGTTCCTGAATTCCATTCCTAGTAGCCACAACAGGTGGGTTACAACCTTCAGTCCCAGGAAATTCTCTTCTGGTTTCCACAGGCACCAGAATTCACATGCCACACACATATGCACAGGTGTATACATATACAAATAAAATAAAAATAAATATTGAAAACAAATAAACAAACAAAAAAACTACCCAAATATAAGCACACGATCGCCACAGCATTCAATAGTACACACACACACACACACACACACACACACACACACACACACCAATCAAAACTGTGGAATGAGTGAATTTGACATCTACAATTATAATAGCCAAATTCAAAAAATGTCAAAATAAACGAATTCATTAATTAATATAAAACAAAGAAACATGTTATTCAAAGGGACAAAATGAATGGACAGAAGCCAGACTCAATGGTTCTAAAATACAGGACTTGTTAAAGACTAGATTATGTGCTCAAATAAGCTGAAAGTGCCAAAGGCAAATATGAACCAAAACTAAAGAAAATGACAAGAATGGTATCTAAACGAAATGAAAATGCCACCAACATTTCCGCAAGAAAGTTTAATGTGGACTCCTGCTCTCAATCACTCTACCAGGAAGAGACTTAGGAGTCATGCACAGGGGAAGATATGGCACAGTACTGATGGCCACTGAAACCAGGCTTGCCAAGGCCAAGGAGCACTATTAGTAGTCAACCATAACACACTGTCACTTGTCCCTCAAATTATCTAGCTACCAATCCATCTCTCTGTGGACACAGCTCCAGTCTATTTTTTACTGATCCTGCCACTTTCAGTCATTGTCACCGGATCGAAGGCTAATTCTGTTTCCTGAGCCTCAGATAATTGCAGGTCCACAAACCTTGATTTCAGACTTGAACCTTGAGATAGCCTACAATTCACTCCGTCTAAAATGGAAACCGTATCACAAAGTTTACTGGATGAAAGATGATCTGAAAAAGTAGTTTACATCAATAAATGCTGGCATTTAAAAAGAAGAAATATTTCAAGCAAATATCTGAACTGTGAAATATTTAAAAAGGCAAACCAAACCAAGAGTTGGTCTTTTGAAAGAACTCCACACCCTCCCTTTTATTTCAGCCTCTCTATGCTGAATTCAGTCAGTAAGATACCCTGTGGCTAACATGCCTAAAAAAAACTTGGAATCATCTTGTAATTTCCCCTTTAATCATCATTTGCACCATTCCATCTGGAAAATCAATTGATTTTACCTTCCAAAATATACACTTTAACCATGCACTTCTCTCGGTGTCTGCTGCCAAATCCCTAGCTGAAGCCAGCCTCACCTCCTAGCAGGATGATGGTGGTAATTTCCCAGCTGCTCTTCCTGCATCCAAACACATTGCCAACAATCTATTCATAACTGGAGCAATCTCTCAAAACATATTCTGGCATATTTCAGACCTATCAATGATTTTAAATAATTATTTAACTCTCAGAATGGATCCCACATCCTGACTAGAATAATAAAATATCACTACTGCATTCGAAAACTGCCTATATCTCTGCTAACTTTCTTTTCTTTCCCTACAGATTGTTGAGATGTTAAAATCTGTATTCATATCTGCAGGCTATTCTTTCTGATTGAAAGCATAAGAAGCTTTCAGTCTTACGTGTTTTGTTCTGCTTTAACCAGCATGCACACATTGGTCATTTGTTTTATTGAACTGATTTTGTGAAATTCTGTGATATGTATGTAGCACATTTCTTTTCATAGCTATGCAGATTTTTACTATGACTTGGTAGCCACTGTGCTGTGTATGAGCGAGTAACCTCACAAGAAACCTAGAAGCTGAAACTTTGGCACTGTGCAGACTTCTTTATTCAACTTACCCTATCATTCACTGTTAGAGTAAGTACATGGTGTAGACCATATAAAATAAATTTTCTCTTTAAATTTTATTATTTGCTGTTTGTTTGTATCAAAGTGAAGCTATTTTCATGTTCATTTACACAATGTCACTACCAACATATTTCAATGCACAAGTCGTCAGATTTTTGCCATTGGGAAAATATTTAGTCATTCTTTTTCTTGCTTATGAATGAAATTTTCTATTTTAATCCCTAATCTAATACATAACCAAGATATTTATCTTCTTCATGCATTTAGTGTGTGTGTCTAGCAGTGGTGTAGCTGGTCTCTTTTCACCCAAGTGGAGACAGTATGAGCTCTTTAAAAATTTGAAGTTTTTATTGAGCCACCCAGACCAACTGGGGGCATGCACTCTTGTGAACACAAGTTTAGAGGCATCCCAAGGTGAAGAAGCAGGAGGTTTATAAAGGAAAGCCACAAGTCTGGTACCTCCCATTGACAAAGGTGTATAGCTGTTACCAAGCATGACAGACTATGAACTTTTAATAAGAATAGGACACAGTTGTGTCGCCATAGTACTTCTATTTGATAGGGAGCAGAAAGCCTTGAGTTTACAGAAGCAGAACAATGCAGGTTAACAAAAGTTCCTGCAAGGGTGCTCCATGGCTGAGGGTCAGGCTGACCTCAGTTTTAATCTAAGGTCGGGTCAGGATTTAGCAAACGTGTTTTTCTTACTTCAGCATAGTGGGAAACTATGGTTGACAAAATAAATCGAATGATACACAGTTGGTAGTGGAATGTGTTTTAAAGGATCCAAACAAAAAGAAGTAATAAAAGTGAGGTGGTAGGTGTTTCGATTGTCCTGATCTTGGTGTCTCACAATGTATTAGAATACTACTGTGTCCCCTGACGGGACGTGCAGGTGCTATTTGTCAGTTAAAATCAGAGTCGCCAGCATATTTTTAAAGAGACTGGTGTTCAACAAATGGGAGTCACTAAAGCTCAGGGTGCAAACAAATAGAGGAATGCCCATGGAGAGCAGGGAACTGCAGCCATGATGTGGTTTGCAGGCATGGTCTCCTGCTCCTTGAAAAATCAGAAAGTGCTGGTTGTATGCACAGCAAGGGAGGATATTGCAGACTCTCGTCTTTGCTATGGTTTATGCTGTGGCTGAGGGTATAATGGGCAGGTGTCCTACAACTCTTAGAGATATCTTCACTTTAATAGCTTCCCTTTCTGACACACCAAGGCCTATGACTACCAGAGTTGGCTTTCCAGTCTGCAGGCTGGGAAGGTTTTATCACTATCCTGTGGCTGAGCAGTTCTTACCTGCTTGTTTGGTTAAGGTTTTGCTGGTGTGTGAATTCTAAGTGTGTTGGGAGAGTGGGAAGCAATCACAGGAGTCATCTATCTTCATGGGCAGAATACCTGACTGTCTAACTTTTAAAGATTTACTTATAGTATGTGTGTGTGTGTGTGTGTGTGTGTGTGTGTGTGTGTGTGTGCACATGCACTAGCTTGCAGGAATGTGAATGCATGTTAGTGTATGCCTGTGATGGGAGTGCCCTCTGAAACCACAGGCATCAGATTTCCTTAGAACTGCAGATACTGATGCTTATGGCCTATCCCACATAGGTTGTAAAACCAACCATGGGTCCTCCCTTGCAAGAGTACTATATGCTCTGAGACATGGAGCCATCTCTCAAGCCCCAGTCTTTGCATATATAAGACTGAGTATCAAGCAGCCTGCTGAGAGGCAGCTGTGAGTATCAAACTGACCTCTGAAGCTTCAGACTTCAGATTCTACAAGGGAGATAGAGTTAGTTTGGGCCAGGGGCTACAGACCATGCTCACCTCTTTCCTTTAATCCTATAGATGCTGTAAGGGAATGGCAGGAACCCCACTGAGGCTGCCTCTGAGTCTTTAATCTTTACTTCCCCAAAAGGATGCTTTCAAAACTTCCCAAACTGTAATCTGAGCTGCTGTTGGCACAGTCCTGATGGATACAATTTAACTAAAGAGAAAAATTCAAACCCCCCCCCTCTAGTAATCTATGAGTCAAAATAGGAGGCAAACCATCATGGAGCAACATATCATGGGACCTCTTTTTGAAACTTCTACTAGGGAATGGCACAACAAGACAACCCACTTTATTTACTTAATGAGCTCAAACATTCTTTAGAAACCCTGCCAGGTTGCCATCTATGGCATTGAGAATTCCTCTTAAATATATTTACCCAAAGAGACAACACACCTTCCTGAGACCTTACACATAGGTGGCCCCAGGGGTTGATTTGGCTACTCACCTATGCCTGAGCTTAATTTTCTGTTAACATCCAGCATGGTTTGGTTTGTCTGTATCTGGCCTTTCCCCTCAGGACTATTTTCCAGAATTGCCTCTCACCTGGGGTTGTGGCAGAAGTTCAAGCTCCAGCACTGTAGCTGTTCTTCATTCTGGGGCTTCCATACTAACTCAGTTTAAATAACATGTTTCCTTTCAAGATGCAGCTGTTGTCATTCCTGACTTCTCTTTTGGGGGAACTGCTCTCTCACTGAAGCTCATAACTGGTTTTGAAGCTGTGGGACTGTGCTCAGAGGAGATTGTCGATCTCTTTTTACCAGTGTCATCTGCCTCAATTTCTAGATGCTGTGCAGCTTCCACTCACCCATGCGGTGTATGGTGTAGTTGAAACTGTTTTAAACTTGTCTTTTAAACCAAGCATCACTTGTTCTCTCCTCTGTATTTTTTTACCACTACTTTGTGAATAAAGGTTCTCCGTCTTGGACTAGAGAGATAGCTTAGTGGTTAAGGGGAATGGTTATTCTTTCAGAGGTCCTGAGTTCAATTCCCAACAATGACATGGTGACTCCAAACCATCTATAATATCATCTGTTGCCCTCTTTTGGCATGCCAGTGTACATACTGAAAGAGTACTTATAGACAAAAAAATAAAGCCTTAAAATATAAATAATAATAATAATAAAAATCATCATCATCATCATCATCGTCATCATCACCATCATAATCTCTGTCTTTCTCTCATTGGTACAGTCTGTTTTCCTACTCTGACTCTTCTCAGGCACACAAACACTATAATTAGATGCCATCTTACCTGAGAGTCCCTTTACTAAGGCCCCAAATAAGATCCACTGGTGGAAATTCTCTACTTAGGTCACCTTGTCTAGATGGATGCCTGAGTAAGATAGGTCAAGGCTCTTTTTTTCTCTATCCTAAAACCATCTCTCTGATGAGTAGTAATATAACTGGAGAGTGAACAGTAAAATAATTACTATTAGAAAAGAAAATACTGAGAAACACACAGTAATAATTGATTTCTAAGAAATAGAAGGATTATGCTAAGAAGGAATTAGGATAAATACTAAGCTAATATGAGGAAGAGGCAAAACCATAATGAGCTTAGTTTAATACAGAGAAATAATATTTTTTTCTTAACGGGCAAATAATTATATGTACTTCCTCATGCTCTGTGGCAGGGAATGCAGGCAGTGAATTGTGTTCTTTGTTTCCAAATATCACTTCTCTTTTGGGAGGCTAACTCCATCTTTCTCATCAAGGATAGGTCACAGACATATTCCTGTGACAGCTCCTCAGAAAGAAATGAGAAAAGGAGGTAGTTCAGTGTGTGAAGTCTTAGGGTTGACAGCAACAGATATGGCTTCATTTCTCTTAGTGTTTTTATTGCTGTGATTAAGCACCATGACCAAAAAGCAAGTTGGGGAGAAAAGGGTTTCTGTGATCTACACTTCCACATTGCTGTTCATCACAGAAAGGAGTCAGAATAAGAATTCAAAAAGGACAGGAACCTAGAGGCAGGAGCTGATGCAGAGGACAAGAATCATGGAGGAAGAGGTGCTGCTTAATGGCTTGCTCTCCATGGCATGCTCAGCCTGCTTCGTTATAGAATCGAAGACCACCAGGGGAAGTATGGTACCACCCACAATGGGCTGGACCCTTCCCCATCAATCACTAATTAAGAAAATGCTATACAGCAGTATTTTATGGAAGCATTTTCCCAATTGAGATTCTTCCCTTTCTGATAGATGTGGCTTGCTTCACACTGACATAAGACTAACCAGAACAATTTCATTAGGAATGGCTTCATCAAACAGCCACTTCAGATGGTACTGGGTATGAAAATGTACTCACTTTTGCGAAGTCACACTCTCAACTCCAATTTTACTATCATGGAAGAAGAAATTAGAATGATGGTCAATGCATTCCTGTCATGCTTCAATTACAATTACCTGTTTTCTAGAACCACAATGAGCATATCTGTGAAAAGATGTCCCCTAACCCTCGGAGCTCATAAGTCAGTGAATAAAACATGTCTGGTCTCAGATTTCATGTGTTGGTGAGACTGAAGCACTAGATGTCCAGCAGTGGTGCCCATTGATAATTCTGGATTTGATTCTCTAAACTGAGGGAAGCAAGCTGTCCCTAAAGAAGTTGGACTTTATTCAAACGATGGAAGACCCCAGTAGAACAAAAACACAGTAAAAAAAGAATTCCTCTTGCCTAGCATCTTGAGCCTGGCTATTAGTCGTTTGTGGCTTGTGGACATGGACTGAAATGAGACCTCTTTTTGTAAGATTTGAACTATTTTTGTGCCCTGCATATTACAACCTCCTAGATCATAGCCTTCCCGTTGAGACTAGGAGTATACAATGTCTGTATTGCATTTCCATCATGCTGACTGTGAATCTTAGGATATATTCACTTCCATAATTGCATGGGCCAATGTATTATGCTAAATATATCTTATTCATTAAATTTATAACATTTGCAATATAATTTAATAAATATAAGATTTATATTTATAGCATATTGACTAAATACATGTTAATATAAAACTCTAGGTTTGAAAGAAAACATGTTAACTGGCAATAGCATGATACTTAAGAATTATTTTAATACAAATAAATCTGTATATAAGAATACTATTTTGCTCTAATGAATCAATCAAATCAGACATAATGTCATTGTCCTAGATAATAAGAAAATTATATGATCATTTTTAAGCAGTGAATTTAAAAAATGATATGGTATTTCTTAATACTATGTTCTCCTTTTTATCATTTAATTTCACATTTTATTATCTTAAGCTTTTAAAATCAGGCAGTATGTCAAATGAATCCACAATGTCAAGGACTTATAGGTCTGCTTCAACCATGAGTCATTTTGGTTGATACATGTCCTTTCTACTTCTTTGACAGTGAGCTCAGTATAATAGAAACCTTGCCCATGGAAAACCTGCAAGGAATTTGCTGAGGGAAATTCTGGTAGTACAAAGCACAAAGCAAATCCTTCCAAGTACCCAGGACCCCACTTTTGGGATTCAGCTTTAGCGAATATTAAAGTCAAGAAATTCAGTAGAAACAAATGTCGTCAGAAAGGATGAAAAGAAGCAGAGCAAAAGCTGAGCTGCATCCTGTAACTGTGCATCCATACTACCACACATAAAGTGCAGAGAATTAATATACCATTTATATTTGATATCATTTTAAACACAGTTATCTAGACTCCTTGCTTTGCCTTAGATGCTCTAGAATCTCATCAGCCAAGATTAAATGAATCTGTTGAAATCCAACATGTGTAGCATACCAAATGAAGTGGCTTATGAGGGACCATTTTACTTACAAATCAAGAAACACCATTGGTGGCTGTTGCTCTTGTGATATTCTACTTTAAGTTAAAAAATTTAAATAACTATTTGTCTTTCCCTTTCAGAACTTAATAAGATGTATAATGTATTGCCTTCCTTGAAGTTCATCTTTTCAATTTTATTTTCATTTTTCTTTGGATGTGACTATCTCCTTTTCACCTTCAGTATCATTTAAAATGTACTTCATGTTGATTTGATTTAAATCAAATCACTGCAAATGAAATTTTCAAGTTCAGAATGTGTATATAATGAATATACTACATATATATGTATTCACTGGAAATAATGAATAATACATATTCATTCATAGTGATACTTTGGAGATATACAGTACATTTTAAAAACTGCATTTTATTATTGTTTTGTAATAAAAGTACTTCTCTTAAATTAAATTTGGATGGGCTGCACATAAGATGTCATAAAACAAATTATTTAGGGAAATTCACAGAGATATACTCAGAAAAAAGTTTCAGGACGTTTCTTATCCATACACTGTTTCATGTTATGTTCATGTCATCTGTTTTTCACAATGGCATTTTAGATGTTCTTCACTGACTTTACTTCAATCTATCAAATAGACAGAATGAAAAGAAGACAGAGAAAAAAGAGCAAGCTCTTGGAATAAAAACTACATATACTTTCAAACATATTGAAAGACAGCTAATAATATTTTCATGTTACCTACCAACTGTTATATTTCAAAAGCCATAAGAATGGCTAATAAGCAATTATATAAGAAACCCAACAGACTTAACACATCCATTTCCATTTTTCATTAAGCAACGTATCTGGTGTTTTCTGTTTCATAGTTTCCATATCTATGTCATTCTTAGTCCTGGCACAGACAACCATTCACATACGCTTTCCTCACTGACTATGGTCTTTTAAGAATGCTTACATGATCTCATACAATGTCTGGCAGCATTAGATGTAATGGTTGTTTAAGAAAAACACTTGGGCACTAGACAGTTGTTAATCTTCCTCCAATCTTTTTGGTTGAAATGATTTCATCTGAGATCTAAAAAGAGAAATGTGACTGTATGATTACAGTGGCTTGCTCTATGGGTTATACTATAAGTAAAGAGACCTGGAGATGGGGGATCTTGAATGGCTGGGACAGAAATACACCTCAAGGAAGGCTTCTCAGACTTGGTAAGAGCCTGACTCAAGCAGAGAAAACTGTGAGTGACTGATAGGCTGAGTTTATGTAAGGAGAGGAGATATGTGGTTCCTTGGACCTTCTATTGAAAAAACCAAACAAAACTAAACAAAACAACAGATAGCGGTAGAAAGAAGCAGTATTGTGTGGATGGGAAGAGTAATTTTTATAAAGAAGCCTGGCTTCAGAACTGACTTGTACTAATATTTTACAGAAGTGAGGTATTTATCCAAAATTAAGCAAGAGAAAATTGGCATGCTCCCTGTAATCTCAGCCATCAAGTTGTTGAATCATCAGGTTCTTGAGTTCAAGAACAGCCTGGACTACATAGGGAAGACCTGTTTCAAAGGGAAATAGAAAAATATGAAGAATAAGGAGGACAAGAATCAGGAGGAAAAGAGTGAAGAGGAATAAGGGCAGAAGGGAGAGAAGAAGAAAAAATGAAGATGTGAGGAAAAAAGGAGGATGATAATAATTTTGAAATGTTTCTGCTGATATACAGAGACATTAAACTTTTGGTAGTAAGAAAAGTACATTCTTTTAAGACTGTGTGCTAAGTGTTATGTTCTGACTTAGAAATAGTGACTAACATTTTCCCTAGTGTACTTACAACCTTACTTCTTTACATTTATATGCGGATCTGTGCGTGATTATGTCTGTGACTATATATATATATATATATATATATATATATATATAATATTCTATAATATAATCTGTATTCATGGAGAGTAAGAAGAAGACAAAAGAGAATAAGAAGAGAATAAAAAGAAAAATAATGAGAAAATTATATTAATTATATTATTATATGTTTGGAAATGAGTTCAGTACTGTAACCAAGTTCTCCATAGCATGTGTTTACTTCAGAGAAACTTAATATATTGGCCTGTTAGTGATTCTCAAAAAATTTCTTTAATTCTGTGATCCTTTAGTACAGTTTCTTATGTTGTCATGATCCCATAAATTTATTTTGCTGCTACCACAACTATGATTTTGTTTCTGTTATGAGTTGTAGTGTAAGTATCTGTGTTTTCTGATGTTTTTAGGTGACCCCTGTGAAAGGGACATTTGACCTTAAAGTGTCACAACCTACAGATTGAAAAACATTGACTTATTTTGTCTTATAACTTTCAAATAACATAGTTTTTGTGTTAGATAAAGAATTGAATTCAATTATTAATGTATTGAGTCTTTTACTACAAGGGATCACAAAGTATTTTTAAAATACTGTAGTTTTGTATCACTGTGGTAGTAGCACTTACTATGAGAATTACTTACAAGGTGTTTTAAATGTAGAAGCAATACTGTTTAACCACAGTAATATCCTCTAGGCATGGTTTGTCTTGCATAGCTGAAGCTTCATGAATATGCAGTAGTCACTTTGTCTTTTAGAGCAACTCTTATAAGACATCTTTCAATACCCTGCATCTATGAAATAATTTTAAGTACTTTACATGCATAGGACAGTTGTTTTTGTTCTTTGGATACTGGTTTCCTAACCTCAATATACTGTCTTCCAGATACAGTCATGTTCTCAAATACAGCAGAATGTTTTTCAATTATAAACTTAGAGAAAAATTACATTATATAGATGTTAGATTTTTTAAAAGAAGAAAACAAATCTGAAAATGGCATGCAATATGTGATTCCCATTATCTGAAACTGGAGAAAAGGGAAAACTGTGAAGATTTCTCAATGGAGAAATTTTTGGTCTTTTGTGAAAAGGGAAGGATGAACAGAAATAGACATAGAATAGAGAGTGTCCTCTTTTAAGGCTTTGAAAGTACTTGGCATAACAGATTATTGAGGATTCAATACATGTTGAAAATTTATGAAAACCCAACTAATGCAGAGTGGTCAGTGCAGCAAAGTAAGATATCAAGTTAAAGTACATCAGTGGCTGACCATCCATGTCAGTGAATGAAACAGGTAAAGCCAAGGTGTGTTATAGTAGAAACATATGCAAATGTGGAGGGGAGAAGAATGTATATATTTTCTGCTTAATTTATTTATAAATTTTGACTTCTGAAAGGTATTATCTAATGAAATATAATGTGTTCTTATTCAAAGAAAAATTAAAATACAAGCTACAGAAATTATATCTTTTTACTCCTTCCCTAAATGCCTCATCACCCAAAAAATCTTAGTAAAAAATTTGAAAAAAAAAAAAAAAACAGAAGGAAACAAATGAAAAACAAACAAACAACAACAACAAAACAAATTTTACATTCATAAACCAGAATGGTAAAGACATGCGGATTTTTTAGGGCCACAGGGTACTATTTAAATAATCAGGAATATATTTATTCTTTATTCTAGAATCCATGTCTAGAAATTTATACCAAATTGAAGGTTACTTTGTATCTAAAGGTATTGCTGAGAATAGGTTTGCCCATAGCAATAGGCAATAGCCAGAAGTCACAGAGTCACTGAATCAACATTGATCCTCCTAGACAGTATAGTAGGTTTATATTTTTCAGAACCTACAGTTTAATAAGGGTTGTTAATCAGTTTCAACCTCCCTTATGCCACATCCACCAAAGGTAGTAGATGAAAATGGCTAATAGAACAATAGGCCTAGAGTCTTTTAAAAATAGTTCTTTGTGGAGATTCCAATCTTCATTTTCAGTAGTCTAGTTCTCTTGAATCAGCAGTAGTGGCTTGATCTAGAAGAAACTGTGAAGTTCTGCCCATTGGCATGAGTCTGCTGAAGCAGCAAGAAGCAGCCATTACACCATTAGAAGTTCTTTAGTGCATTTCTCTCTGCAAAGTTGTGACAAGTGAATTTCAGCCAACAAAGCAAGGCAAACCAACGCAAGAGCATCATCACAAACACCAGTGTCACCAAAGGCCAACAAAGACCAGCAAGGGAATCCAATGCTAGAGCATTATCCACTATCTGTTACTCTTACTGTTACTCTTACTGTTACTTACACTCTTTGCAAACATCACGTGTCCTCTCAAACTTCTGTTTCAGTAAAGCATCACATGCCCTTTCACCAAACTGCTTCCAGAAAGACACCCTGGGTCTGTTCTCAGCAAAACATCCTCTTACCAGTGTCTGTTTCAGCAAAACAACCTTTCACCTATATGCCCAGCAAAGCATCTTATGATATGAGTTGCCAAAGAAACCAGAAGTTTCCACTTCATAATAGAGTTTAGAATAACTATGAAAAAGTTATTAAATATTAGAATAACTATGATTCTGATGGTGAAGTGTCACAGACCACAGAAGTATCAGAGCTCTCAGATCCTGAAGTGGGAAGATCTCTAGATCAAGTGTAGGCTATGTGTCACATACTGAGACAGTGTTTCAAAAATCAGAGCAAGTTAACAAAAAAATGATTTCCATTATATTTAAAGTAACATTCTAATTATTTTGCTAGTGAACAATGCCAGTCTTTTTTACTGTAAATTTTACTTACAAAAGTGATAATTATATTAAGAAACCATTATTTGACTTGTGTATATAGTGGAATCTCTGAGAGACTGAAATTCAAAGGCAGGCTAAAACTCAGAACTTTTAACACAAGCAATTATAATAAGATATTGCTATTTGAAGGCATTCCATCCAATTTATAAAATGTAACAAATAAAATTTGGTAAATGTATCTAGAAAACAATATATTAATTGTGAAAGAAAAATAGTGTATAAATAAAACAACAGAAGTTAATTTTAATTTGTATCAAAATGTTAGTGTTAAGTCATTATCATTTTAAATCATATCTATCACAATTTTGACCTAAAATTTTCAGGAAGACATAAAAATATATCATTGATATATAGACCTATTTCCAAAATTGCTTTCTGTGACTACTATAAATTATTAAAACCAAATGTAATTTCTTAATGGATGACTGATTCTAGGTTACACATATGTTTGACAGATGCTTGGAATATATCACTTTAGCATAGGAAAATATGCTTTAAGTTCAGTTGAGTGCATTTCAAAAGCCATTTTGTTACACAGGAAAAAGATGTAAAACTTAAAACGATACTTGAAGAAACAAAAAAAAAAAAAACAAAACAAAACAACAAGTGCAACAACAAAATGTGAGTATAATTGACTGAGACTCACTGTATGAATGAAGCCCTGTGAGTTTATGATTCTATAAATAGAAGCCACAGCAACTGGAGAAAGATTACTCTTGATTAAAGCTAGTTATTAATAAAGAACTTACCCTGAAAATTGTAATGTATAGAAAAAGTATTGAATAATTATTGAATAAGTAGCATTTGAAGTTTATCATTTTTAATGAAAATATTCCAAGATTTAAGGACAGGATTTTTCACTAAAGAAACCTTATCAATAATTATGGAAAGACCAATTGGATAACACCTGATAACTGAACAATTTATTTCACTTAAAGAGCACTGATAGATGTCATAGTCCCCTGATAAGAAAACAAGTTCCTAGGCAAATATTCACAACTCACCAGGAATGAGATAGATACTCTGAGTCTCTGGATAAAGGACAAAGATCATCCTTGTTATACTCTCACCAGGACTAGGTACCAGGTAAATATAACACAAATCTCCAGAGAATATCTGTGTAGGTGGGGGGTGAAGGTAGAGGCACAGCAAAAAAAAAAACAAGTTAGATTATCCCAAGAAAGAAAATGGACAGGTGAAATAGAAAACAAAAGGAGAGTACTACTTAATAATAATGTTTAAAATAGAAAAGAAGAGTATTTTTAATAATAATGTTTAAAATACACCAAAATGACATATATGGAGTCACAACACAGCCTAGAAATAAAATGGTACAGAAATACAATTCTACACTTATAGTATTAGACCTCAAAAATATATTTTGGACATTATAACTACATATATATAAAATATATATACAATTCACAACATAGTGAGTGTGAACTAATAGATAAGTTGGAAATAAATGTAGATCTATGCAGTAAAAATGTCCATTTCTTTTCAAATTCACTTCATGGAAAGAGTGGTTTTGGGTCAGATGAGCAAAAGACTACATTTCCAAAGCTGTGATCGAGTGAGTGATTTTCAGTGGTCAAAGAGTGATGAGCACGCACATGAGTAACCAACTAGTGCTTGTAAACATTCACATCTTTATACTACAAATTTCCAGATACCATTTCCAAAAGATTAGCTTGAGACCAATATAAATGATGGATGGGCAATTCCTGCCCTCAAGAACCCCTTACCATAGAAAACAATTACAATCCAAGACAAAATAAGAAAACTTTAAAAACAAAGTAAATGGGAAGGTCCTGAATGACAGAACAACAAGAGTGGAAAATTCCAGTTTATAATAGTTTTGCCACTTTGAAGATTTTGGTTCTAAGCAAGCCATAAGCCTGGCATGTGGATCTGAGACAGGAGAATCAGTGAAGTGAAATATCCTGCTGACCTTCTACCTAGAGAACCAGCAAACTTACGTCAAGCAATCAAAGACCAAAGAAATTTTAAAAAGAAAGAGCCAAGAGACAACTACAAATTTATTCTACATACACTGTTGGATTCTTTAATCACTCATATTCAGACCAGGCTTCTAAGATATAGGCCTGAATAATCCTAAGGCATTAAAAGTTAATTGCGCACGCGTGCACACACACACACACACACACACACACACACACACACACACTTGAATGGATGCATGTGTACACATAGCAGTTGATTAAAAACACTAAAAATATAGATAAAAATTTCTTACAGATTGATATCCATAGGATTCAGATTACATCCCAAATTATTTAACACTGAAAAAAATTGAGAGAATGGAATACATTTTTAAAGAAAAAATGAATAATCAAATGTATTCACAAGAAGAAGTAGCTATGAAAAAATGGCTGACATGAATTAACTTTGGTGACTAGTATAACTATAGATATGAAGAGAAATGAAATATTTACCAGTGAATGAAAAACCTTACCAAATAAGTAGAAATAAAAATAACAACAATTAAAATGGAGCTTCTGGATTATACGTTACTGAAGGAATTTCTCTGAAAGCTTTGTCACGATGGGTGATTTTATAGGTTTCCCTTCCAGATTCTTCCAACATTTATCAATTTTACAGGTCCATAGACATTTTTATATTTTATTTTTATTATATTTGTGACAATAATTTTACTGCTGTTTCTTAGTATCAGTTGTCTGTATCTGTTTTGTGTTGCTACAACAGAGTATCTTACAGAAGGTAATTGATGAAGAACAAAGATTTACTTATTACAGTTCTGGATAGTGAAAAGTCTGAGACTGTGGACTGCATAAATATTGGGAGTCTTTTTTTCTTCAGAATTCCATGATGAAAGAGGAAAGAACAATGGAGACTGCAGAAATGAGAGACAGGAGGACACATTTAAAGATACTCTTATGATATCCCACACTCATCACAACAAATATATGCCCATAACTCTGACCCAAAACAAAGCCTGAGTGCAGATTCCTATTTCTCTAGATTCATCTTAGAGGCCACTGGGTTCCATCCTGTCCTATGTGGGGTTAAGTCTAAATTACATCAATTTTGGAAAATATTCAGACTCTAATGAATATAAAGGGTCAAAAAAGATATATTTTGACAATACCCCTCCATAAAATAAAAGACTAGAGTAGATTCAAAAGTATGTATTTGTTCTTTGTAAATGTGAATCAATCACATAAAACTCTAGCAAATTAACAAACAAGAGAGACAACATCAATTTGAGTTATTAGACCTGAAGAGTAGACAAGAGTCATTTTACAAGTATAAAACATAGCAGATTGCTATGAAGATTGCTATGTATTGATAACCAATTAAAAAGACAACTTCTCAAACATAGTAAACTAGAAATAATTAGCACACAGAGAAATATGCAATTTGAATTTATGGAAGAAATTTTAAAATTGATTACCTTTCACAAAAAAAGGTACAAAGCTTATGTTGTTTCTCTGTTGTATTCAACTAGATCTCAGCAGGAAAAAATGGTACCAGCTCTCCATAATTCCTTTCAGGAAAGAGAGCAAATGATTGCTTTCTAAGATTCTATTACATTCATATGTAAACTCAATAAAGACAGTACAAGAAAATAAATGCATGGACTCATCTCACCTGAACACAAATGAAAAATTAATCAACTTATATTTTAAAAAATGAATCAATCAATATATAAAATAAATAATACTTATGATAAAATGAGATGTACTACACTCACGAAAGTCTATTTCAACATTTAAAAATTAATCAAGCCGGGCGGTGGTGGCGCACGCCTTTAATCCCAGCACTTGGGAGGCAGAGGTAGGCGGATTTCTGAGTTCGAGGCCAGCCTGGTCTACAGAGTGAGTTCCAGGACAGCCAGGGCTACACAGAGAAACCCTGTCTCGAAAAACCAAAAAAAAAAAAAAAAAATTAATCAATATAAATGCTGAATAGATGCAGATCTCTCACCCTGTACAAAACTCAACAACAAAGGGATCAAGGACCTTATCATAAGGCTTTGTATCCTAAATCTTATAGAACAGAAAGTGGGAAACATAAGAGGAAGTTTTAATCTAGTACTAATTTGTAATGACTCTTAGAAAGCTCTCTGTGGAAATAGCAGACTAGATCTTTTCTATATTCTATCCTGCTAGGAAATCACTTGGGATAAGAAAGAATAGGATCCAAAGAACAAAGGAGGGAGGCCTTAGAAATTCTTAAAGTAGTAAGAAGACAGTTTAAAATGCACTGAGGATCCACAGATACATCTATATTCTTATAGCTACCTTATATTTTAAAGAGCCAAAATTAATATACTGCAAGAAAGGCAGTACTTTTAACAAATGATGCTGGTAAACTCGATAGCTATATATAGAAAAATTAAATCTTATTTTTATCTCTCACCCTGCTCAAAACTCAACAGCAAATGGACCAAGAAGCAGGTTTGCTATCCTGAATCTTGTAGAACAGAGAGTGGGAGATATGCTGGAGAACATTGCACAGGAAAAGACTTTCTGCATAGGCCCCAATTAGCACAGGTGTTAAAACCAAGAATTAATACATAGTTGTTATGAAACTAAAACACTTCTATATATCAGATAATACCATCATTCAACCTGCAGAATTACAAAATGAGGAAAATATTTACAAGCTATACAGTTTGCAGACTGTTAGTATCTAGAATATGCAAAAAATCTAAACAACAAAAAGCTAACAACCCAATTTAAAAATTGGGAATTATGCTAGTCTAGGCTAATGGTGGTAGCAGGTTTTCTTCTAAGATCTGTCACTTCACTCTTCCTGATCTGACTAGCTGACTAGAACTTTATTACTGGACACATTTTCTCTCTTGAAGAGTTGACCTTAAGTCCGATGAGACAGTTGTTTGTTACCACCAACACCTGAGTGCCACTCGTTGCCCTTTTATGGATGATCTTGCCATGGCTATTGTTATTGTTGTGGTTCAAAGGTGTCCAGAAGAAGGGGAAAAAACAAGATCTGGAGAGAAGAAAGAGAAAGTAGGAAGTAATGTAATTATATTTTGATTAAAATGTATTAAAAGTAACAAAAAGTTCAAATTGGAACATGGAGCTAGAAGGATATTTCTCAAAAGATGAAACCATTTTAAAAATTATTCAACATCTTCAACATCCTTAGCCATCTGAGAAATGCAAGTTAAAACTTGGCAATGCCAGCTGTGGAATACATGTAGTGGGTAAACTGAGGCAGGCAGCCATTGAGGGTCAGTGATTAGAGTTACTGGCTGGGGAAGATTCAAATACCTACAGGAGCTACTGCCAAAGGCAGCCAACTATTGGAGAAGCTATTCATCAGATGTTTTTCTGAGGGAACAAGCTTAAATTACTGCGGCTGGCACTCACTCCCTGTGGTCAGCAGAAAAACTACTAACTCTTTTAACTACTTGGGGCCAGCAAGAAAGGGAAGAAAAGAGAGAAAATTAACACACACACAAACACACACACACACACACACACACACAGTTAGTGAATAAAACAAAAGGCAGAGTCCAATAACTTCATACACACAGATATATGTATATGTATATGCATAAACATATACACACATACATACATATAATATGCATACAGACAATACACCAACAGACAGATATATACACATTCACACAGAAAGTTTAGAGCAAAACTCCAGCAAGCAGGCCCCAAGCATTTCAGACATACATACATATATACACAAAATTGGTAGATGAAGCAAGCTCCAAAACACACCCAGACAAGACTTACATATATATATATATACATATATATATATACATATATATATATATATGTATATATATATATATGTGTGTGTGTATGTGTATATGTAAAGACACACACACACACACACACACACACACACACAGTTGATGGATGGATGAACCAATGTTCCAGCCCCAATTCATGAAAACCATACACACAAACATACATAAACATAGTTGTTAGATGGAAGGAAGAATGTTCCAGCCTACCACACACACATACCTTACACATACACATAGTTGATGGATGCACCAACCACACTTTATTCTTTCTTCCATGACTTATATATGCCAGCAAAATCTTTTAGGTAGTATAAGATTACAATGTGATTGCATTTTAGTTTTCTCCTTGTGAGTGGTTACGAAAAAACAATGGGTTTTCCAATAATATAGTTCCAATAAATGACATAAGTAGTCCAGGTAAAGAGCACAAATTATTCCCCCAAACCTGCATACACTCCTAACTAAGCAAGTAGAATTAACATCAAAATAAAATTAGCACCAGGGCACTCTACAAATAATCAGCCACAACTAACTTAAATCCTGAAAATGCAAATCTTGCGCATCAGTAAATCTTAATAAATCATATTAGGAAGCAGGGGGCAAAAAAATAAGTGTAGCGTTCCATACATTTTTTTTTACCAAACGTATGCGGCTGAAGCCTCTAAGAAGGAGAACAAAGATAACCGCATCCAGTACAATCGGACCCTGCTTGTAGCTTTCCCCTGTCACTGTGAATCCAAAAAGGTTAGAGTTCCTGGTGTCCGTGCCCAATACCAAAAATCCAACTAATAAGCCCATCACAAGGATCAGGGTTTACCTGTATAATAAACATACTAGGATTTTAATGTTAAAAAAAAAAAAAGAAAAGAAAGGAAATCAATTATCACCAGTCCAGCCTCAGTGAGAGTCATATCAGCCAGTGCTGCCATTGTTCTTGCTCCCTGATCCTCATAAAAGGTCCCTAGCTTAACTAAGTGTGCCTTTCTGAACTTCATATTGTTTGCTAAGATTTTTCTACATCAGAGCCAGTAGTAAAAATGTCTCAATCTAAGCTTCACTAGCGATTTTATTTTTTCAAATGTTTTTAAAAGGGTAGTAGTCATTGTCAGCAATCTAAGTCTCTAAATTTTTCGTAGAGTGATGATTGAATCATTAATCCGTTCAGGCAGCAATGCCTGAAAGAGATCAAGCGTTATTATTGTGAGTGCCAGCGATAATGCCCAGTGAGCGACTGGAAGCCCCCTGAAGCTCACCCACATGGTGGTTACAACTTTGGGAACTGGTGGGCAGAATTCCATGAGTTCTAAAGCTAAAGCCACTCGTTCCTCTCTTGGCAAAACTACTTTGAGATTTTATCTCACCCAAATCTTAATGGCTAGGGTAAAAAAAATATATAGTTGATAAATTCCCAATTCGGCTATGGGGGAAGTAGATTATTCATTCACTGTTGTGTGGGTGGCAGTGTAAACTGGTACAAGAACTACAAAATCAATATGGCATTTACTTTTAAAAAATTAAAATAGATCTACCACATGCTCCAGCTATACCAATCTAGACTATAGCATATACTCTCAAAGACTCTAAATCTTACTATAGACCTACCTGCTTACCCAATTTCATCTTTGTTCTATTAAAAATAGACAGAAAATTGAAACAGCCTAGACTTTCATCAACGGATGAATGGATAATGAAAGTGTGGTACATTTACACAATGGAGTATTGCTCAGATGCTAAGAAAAGCAAAATTATTAAAATTTCATGTAAGCGAATGGATTTAGAAAAGCATCATTCTGAGTGAGATATCAGAAGCCAAGAAAAATAAAGATTGCATGATTTCCCTTATCTGAGGATGTTGGCTTTGAATCTTCAGACACGCCATTTACAATATTCATATAATTCAGAAAATTACCAAGGGGCCATGGAGCAAAGGTTCCATGAGGGGAGATGGAAAGAAATGGTATAAAACCTTAAAAGAGGTTAATGGAACAAAAGGAGTTAAATTGGAACTGGAAGTGGCAAGTCAGGAAACTGTATGGGATTTGGGAAGGGATTAAATAACTTATGACCTTATAAAATCTTATGAAAACTCCTTATTGAAACCTATGTACTATTGTAGATGTTTCCTAAAATATATATATGTAAAAACACATACATATGCATAAAGTGTTTGATCAATTTACCCTTTAAGCCTCCTTCTTCCATAGTGACTTCTTGATCTTGGGTCATGGGAGGATGGAGATGTGATACAGTGGTACTATTTATGTCCGATATTCTACAGATTCATTTGCTGTTCATTGACCATTTATAGGTCCCAGCGTTAACTGTTCTTTATTGCCAGAAGAAAGTTCTCTAATGAGATTGAGATTTGAGATATGCACTAATATATGACTAAAACAATGCTTAGAAATTGGTTTAATCATCTTATGGCATGAATAGGGCTTAAATATGATCAGAAACTGACTTCTTACTTACACCATGCCCATGCGATTATTAATCTAGTGGTCGTATCATGCTAGGGTGGTCATCATTGTAGCTTTCAGATCTCAAAATTGAATAAGGTTGATGATTTTAATTATGTATTGCAGCTTCTAACCCTATGAAATCTAATCTGTAGGGAAGAAGCATTCAGGTCCAGACCACCTTCACTCCTCCATATTCTTACTCAGGTATGTGATGCCTTTAGTAATAGTCTTAACTCCAAGCAAACTGGGGCACCTAAGAGCAATGACAATACCTCTTGGAGAGGTTAATATGATATTTCAGTGGCCAACAATGCTATAAAAAGTTAACCCATTTCTGGCATTGAGATTTTTGTAAGGCTATGGTCTCTTATAGGGTCATTTTTACTCCATCATATGTTAGATACATTTAAAATATTTTCACACACACATGCATCTCTCTATATATACATATATATATACAATATATATGTATATATGTATATATATGAATATTTTCATATACTCATGCATTATGAAATATAAATATATTTCACATGTGTATGATCTATTACCTATCATCCATCTATAGCTATCTATTTATTTACTCAATATCTATTATTTGCATGTGTTTTTATATTTTAGAAAACTCCTTCAGTAGTAATTTTCAAATGACTTCTCCCCAGAAGGTCTTCACTGTTATCTATCCTTCCCAATTCTTTGCGGTCTGTCATGCCCTCATACTCACATCCCGTTTAACTTACCATAATCTCTTTCTCCATTCATATCACTGTGTTCTATCCACACACCCTTGAAAGAACCTTCATGGATCTCTCCTAGCTTTCTGAATTCAGCAGAAAAAAATAATCTCACTCAATACATTTCTCCAGGGCTTTATGAATTTCAAAGGGTAAGCCTATAACGACATAATTTTCCTCAGCTGCTTTAAAAATTTTCTAGTGTCTTTGATTTTCACATGATTGTTACTTATTAGCACATATTTCTTTGTGTTCATTAAATTTAGTTTTCCAGCAACATCAATTTGTAGACGTTGAGTCTGTTTTTGAATGTTGGAAGTTTGTATTCACCTCGTTGTGTACCTATTCACTCTTAATTTCTCTCTTTCTGAAGACTGACATCTAAGAAAGTTTGTATTCAGTGGTTCATTATACTTGTACTTTCTAATATTTTTATTTTCTCAGAGTGATTTTGTATATTTTCATTTGTAGCAAGGGTATTAGTAAATACTCTTTGAAGTAAAATTTAAGTCATGATTATGTTATCTTCTTTTGTGTCAGTTTTCATGACTCTGTTATCTCAGCATCAGCACCTATCATCTTAAAATACTTTTCAAACATTCATGGCATATGAGCAGTTATTACAGTGATGCAGAAAGATTTTCTGATGTCCTGTGTAGATGTCCAGATTCTTCTTTCAGACTTCTTAGACATCCAAGCGAGGGGAGCTCCTCAGTATTGTGAGGCAGGGTTAGGAGCCACAGGTAGACTCTTTATCATCTGACTTTGGTAGTACATGTGGTCTTGTCATAGGTAGATGTTGATAAAAGTTTTAATTCTCCAGTAAACCTTTTTAGAGGCTATCCAGTTAGGAATGAATTTGGGATTGCTATAAAATTCATGGCACTTCATAAAGCCTAAACTTACACTTATCAATGTGAGGAAGTTGTCATTGTTTAATGGAGAAAGGAAAATTCAGTAGTCTATTTGGAAGTCTCTGACAGTATCCCTACAGTAATACAGCATACAAGTCTAAACTATATATGTTGCATTCTTTTATTAGTTAGGGTAGGATAAACACTTTCCTTGGGGCTTAACTAGTGTAGACTAGATTTTTATTTTTAAGATTATGTATATATATTATATATATATAATATATATATACATAATAATAAAATATTATATTATATTTGCATCACTCCTCACTTGTCTTCCCATGTCTTCTTAGCCTGGATGACTCTCAAATTCATGGCCTCTTGTTTAGTTACTATCGTTACATATCTGTAAGCAAATATATATATATATTTATATTTATATATATATATATTTATATTAAATATAAATATATATATATATTTATATTTATATATATATAAATATATATATATAAATATATATATATATTTATATATATATGTGTGTGTATATCCACTGAATAGATAATATAATATATGTATATATAATATAATAACATATAATTATAACAATATAATATAATATAATTATAGTGATATAATAATAATATATCATTATTATTATTATTATTATTATTGTTGTTGTTGTTGTTATTAAGGCTATTGTCATTGCTTTTAGGTACCCCAGTTTGCTCAATGTTAAGACTATTGCTGACTATTATATACCTGAGTGAGAATATGAAGATAATAATAACAACAACAACAATAATAATAATATAATTACTTTATACACACACATACACACATGCACACACACACACTCATATCTTACTGAGTCTATTTAGTGTTGCTCTCTTATGTTTATGTATAGAAAGGACCATTGCTTGTGAGTAACCAGTTAGAGAATGAGTTATTACAACAGTCATTTATTGGCTCTAGGTCTTTGTCTAGCTGGGGTTGGGGGAGACTGTAAAATTGCCCCTTTTCACACTGGCATGTCAAATTTGTTGTTGTTGCTTGTTTTTGTAGTTCTTTCTATTTTGAAATGACCAGTTCTTTGTTGAAACTATTTTTCTCCACACCATACATTGGCTTTCTGGGTAGCTGATATCTTCAGTTTCAGTGTGGAAGATTGGAGGGGGCTCATCCAGGGTTCTTCTAGAGATTTCTGGGTTCTCAGCAAAATACCATTTTCTAACTTTTAGACTTTAGTGTTTGTTTTACATCAAATGTTCAGGGATGTTAGATTTAGCTTAAGGGTAGATATATAGACAAAAAAAGCCAACTAAAAATTCTGGAAGCAACAGTCCTCTTTTGATTTATTTTTCTTTTTGAATTAAATGCCCAGAAATAGTGAAACAGTATTCAAAATGGGGATATGCTTCAAAGGTAAAACTGTAATACCCAAGATATTTGAAAAGGATGAGAATATTTGGTAATATGTTAGAATTTATGGTAAATCCACAAAACTTATTTTAAAAGATTTGAAGATCAATTTGAAACCACTTTTAAAATTATGATTTAAAGTAAAGAATCATGAATATAAAATAAATTCTTTAAAAGCAACGTTACTACAACTCTTACTTTGCCAATGTCAATCTGGAAGGTAAAATTTAAACTGAATTGACAATATGCTACAATTGTAAATTGTGGAAACAGGATGGGGTTACATATGTGGTTTGTGTAATATATGGGTAAATATGACAATTTCTAGAAACCAACTCTAAGTTTTATAGAAAACAATAATTTCAAATTATTACGTTGGAGAAAAAAAAAAAACCCACCAAATTTTCCAAAACTGCATCATTTCCACTCCACGTGGAATAATGAATCATGACAGGGTGCTGGGTCTCCAGCTGCCTCAGTATGAGATATCTTACCTTGGTGTAGATGCTACATTCAGATGAGGAATGAGTATATAATTTTTTAGAGTTAAAGCTCTCAGTCTTTGGCTTTCCTGAGTGTTTGAGACAATGAGGCATGGGGATGTTTTCTGTGCAAGCCTCCCTCTGAGTCAGACACTGTATAAGAAAGCCTCTCTATAACAACTCAGAAATTACCTCATGTATTGTCTTCCTTATCATGTTAGCCTTTTACATAGTGGGAACACAGTCCTCAAGAATGTAGAGTGATTGAGGCTACACCCAAGTGCACTAATGTGTTCAGCCCTCCAGTCTGTCTGTAATAAAGTAGATTTCTTATAATTTCTAGAGATTGTCTTTTTCATTTTATGAAAAACACATAGATATAATGATTCAAATCCATTAAGGACACCAACTAGGTTGGTATACATTTTTAAAGATATTTTAAACCCATGAAGTTTCTATGCATATTATTTTACCCTTTCAGGTGTTTTAGCAGCATATACCTCTCTGAGCATTAATGACTTAGTGAGTGTTACCTGCCATGCACCAAAGTGGATTAAATTAGAAGTTAGCACTTTGTGAGGCAGTGTATACACATTTCCTCCCCACAACGTATTTTTTTCTACGTGGTATTTCTGGCCATCCTTTAAGGATTTTAAAGACACTGCTTCAACATAGTTTGCTTAAATTCTACCATGTTTCCAAAGAAAAAGGGTAGTTAAGTCTGTCAGGGCACCCATTAGGTGTGAGTAACTGTCTAGCTATTGGTTATCTTCCCTTAAAAAAAAAATGGTGAGGCTCCTTGAACCTAGGACTGGGTGTTCTAAATCATATCTACTTCTCGAAGTGTGTATCAAATACAGTACCTGGTTGCTGAAAAACAAGACTGAGTGTCAAGAATTTCACTGTGTTTACCCTGATCCTTGTACCACCTTCTGGAAAATAGGTTAGAAAAGCTCAAATGAAAATACTTATAATTGGGTTTTCTAATGTTAGATAGATAGTAAGAAATTAAGAGGCTTAAAGGTTATTAGGGGCTAGCCAAGTCTCCCATAATTCAGTTTTTAGTATGAAAATTGTCATCACAGGACTCAACTTACTGGTCAGAGAAATAGGTCATGGCAAAAAAAAGTAACTTAATGAACTACCTAAATATTCATTAATGGATAAATTCCTAAACCTGGTCCCAGGATCCCTATATGAATGCTTTCCAGTAGGAGGTTTTATGTGCCCTTACCTCACTAGTAAGAGCTAATTTGACATCTATGCCCAGCCACAGATCACAGGACCTAGGGAGCAAACAGGAACCAAGGATGAGGCCCTAGCAATAGTACACACCTCACTAATGTAGAATATCAGCTGGCTAAGTTGTCTATCAAAATTTTCTAATAGTGAATATAATTTTAAGTTATTTAAATTTTGAGTATTCTTTAACTATAGCTCTTTTGAATCTATTATAATGCTCTCACTAGCAAATACTATAAATATTGCCTGAAAGATTCTATGCATGAAGAGTGATTGGTACAGGCTAATATGATTGGATATAAAAGTAATATGTATAGACTAGAAATAAACATTCCACTCATGTGCTTCAGATTAAATAAATTGGTATGACTCTATATATTAAATTTGCTTTGATTGTTGACAGATTTCCATATATAACATAGTGAGCAACTCACTTTATAATTGAGAATCTGGATTTTTGGGATTTTTTTTTATTGGATATTTTATTTACATTTCAGATGCCATCCCCTTTCCCCATTTCCCCTCCCTAGAAAACCCCTATCCCATGCCCCCTTTTCCTTTTTGCTTTTATATAACTTTTTAAAAATGTTAATCAAAGGCTTTATAAGTTTGGTAATGCTCAATCAGAAGTGTAACCCAATACCCAACCTATATATCAACTATCTTTGACTGGTGGAGACCCGTAAACATCTGTCTCCATGTCCCCCCCTTGGCTTTAGAATGAATGTCAGCTGAAAACCATACACTCAAATCTTTTCTCTCAAAATAAATAGCCAGGATTGGCTATGAGACTATAAGTTTTCAGCTCCATCAGAAATCCAGAATGATTGAGTTAACTGAAATTATGGGAAGCACAAAGCATAGATTCTAAAACTTAGCCAAATTATAGAGACCACTGGATACCTGGACAGTCCCTAAACTACAAAATGTTGGAGCATCTGATCTTCAGCCTTCTGGCCCAGAATCATCTGACAGACCTTAGTGATGCAGAATTATTAAGGGATGATTACTCTGTCTAGGCAGATATAATCAGTCGACTACTCTGCAAATGTGTCTTTTTCTGGACAGTAATTTGTCTGTAGTTGAAAAGAGGCAATTCTTGCCTAGTGGCTGTCTCACTACAACTGGAGTAACTCCAGAGATGCTCATTTTCTTCTTAGAATCCAAGACAGGAAGCTGTCAGGTCTCTAATCCAAACGAACATTAATACAGAAATGTTTGTAACATTAATTCTGTGGACTTCTGACGTTTTGAAAACCAACTATCCATGTAAGGTAATCTGGACTGTTGTCTGTTAACTCCTCTCAGCTATTTCTAAATAAAATATAGAAAACACCATAACAATAAACTCAAAGCCATGAATTTGCTATAGTCCCTTAACTCACAGGCTAACCATCTCAAATCAGTTAAAAAAGTTAAAGAAAGACTGGGTCTAAGCCTTGTATTCCTAAATGTGTTATACAGGCAAAATGCCTATGAGAGTAACAATATTCATCTCACTTTTATATCAATAAAAAGCTCGTATCAATGAAAACCTTAAATTTGAAATCAAAGTAAATTTTGTACCATTTAAGAACGTATAACTTCATCTTGATAATAATTATACAGATTTCTACCAATAGGTTATGGCTATGAGATAAATCCTAGCTAATCCTCCCTGTTCTAACAAAACCACTACTTTTCCCTAGAAAGACAGCCCAATATTAACCACCTTAGTCCCCAAGCCCAGGGAATAGGGGCACTGACTCTACATTAACTTCTTCAAGCTGATTACGGGTGTTGAAATATTAGAAAAGGGGTGGGGGGAAGCGTAAATTGATAAGCCTCTGATGCTGTGTCTTCACTGCATCCAGATGGAATTCCAGGACATCAGAGGTTTGAGCAGGTCTGCTCAGTTGCTTGATGAGTAGATACACCAAGGCTATATATTCTGCAATATACAATTCTCAAAACAAATTTTAGTATCAAGATAATTTTTTAGAGGGCTGACATTTTATTAAAGATGTTGGCTCTAACAACTTTTTTTTCTTTTTTTATTGGATATAATATTTACATTTCATATTTTAACCCCTTACCCCATTCCCCACACCACCCGGGAATGCCTTATCCTATCCCCCCTCCTCCTGCTTCTATGAGGGTGTGCCCCCACCTGTCACGCACTCCCACCTCCCCACCCTCATATTCCCCCTACTCAGTGTTCAGCTTTCATGGGACCAAAGATCTCCTATCCTACCTATGCCTAACAAAGCCATCCTCCGCTACATATACAGCTGGAGTCATGGGTCCCTCCCTATGTGCTCCTAGGTTGGTGGTTTAGACCCTGGGGAGCTCTGGTTGGTTGGTATTGTTGCTTTCTTCATGGGGCCACCAACCCTTCCAGCTCCTTCAGTCTTCTCTCTAACTTCTCCATTGGGAACCCTTGATCAGATCAATGGTTAGCTGTGAGTATCTGCCTCTGGGTATGTCAGTCTCTGGGGGCCCTCCAAGGAGACAGCCATATCAGGCTGATGTCAGCATGCACTTTCTGTCATCCATATCAGCATCTATTTTTGGTGACTGCGCATGGGATGAATACCCAGGTGGAGTGGTCCCCATACAACCTCTCCTTCAGTTTCTGTCCCACACTTTGTCTCCATATTTGCTCCCTTGGGTATTTTGTTACTCCTTCTAAGTAAGACCTAGGCATCCACACTTGTTCTTCCTTCTTCATGAGCTTCATGTGGTCTGTTATTAGAATCTTTGTTGTTTCAAACTTTTGGGCTAATATCTGCTTATCAATGAGTAAATACCATGTGTGTTCTTTTGTGATTGGGTTACCTCACTCAGGATGATATTTTCTAGTTCCATCTATTTACCTCGAATTCATTATTTTTAATAGCTGAGTAATATTCCATTGTGTAAATGTACCACATTTTTTGTATCCATTCCTCTGTTGAAGGACATCTGGGTTATTTCCAGCTTCTGGCTATTATAAATAAGGCTGCTATGAACATAGTGGAGCATATGTCCTTGTTATATGTTGGAGCATCTTCTCGGTATATGCCCAGGAGTGGTATAGTTGGGTCCTCAGGTATACCACTGAGGAACTGCCAGACTGATTTCCAGAGTGGTTGTACCAGCTTGCATTCCACACCAACAATGGAGGAGTGTTTCTTTTTCTCCACATTCTCGCCAGTATCTACTCTCACCTGAGTTTTTTATCTTAGCCAGAGAATCTGGATTTTCAACACTACCTTAATGGTTCCTGTTCATTCAGTCTTAGGAAAAATAGGAGAGGGTTAAAAATTGATTGATAATCAAAAACTGATATTTATGAAATGATAACTCAGTAAAAGAGGTTTGAGAAAGCTGAACATGGTTTATAAATTTGCATTATGACTCTATAGTTTTGTGAAGGATAACTGTCTCCCATAGGCTCAGGCATTTGAGCCTTGTTCTCTGTGGCAGTGTTGTTTCAGAAGGTTTAGGAAAGTACCCTTGCTGGAATAACTGTGTCCCTAGAGGCCAGCTTTGAGTTTATAACATCTGCCCATTTCCCCTATGCTTTCTATGACCATGCTTGCTGCCTTCCTACCTGTGGTGATAGATGCTAAGCTCCTGAATAATTTTTATGAGTTGCTATTGTCAAGATGTTTTATCATAGTGACTGAAAAGGAAGTGCTACACAGAACACAGGTAAAACTTTAGAAGCAGCTACACCACTGTGGTGGAAACATATGTAAGTGAGATAATTCTTAGAAATGACAATAATCTGAAGCCCTACTAAGCAACTAAAGAATTTCTTGATGTGTAAATTCAGTTCCCATGGAAAGTAGCATTTACGGGCCATGTGATTGAACTGAAAACTCATTTGTATCAACTCATAATGTACTTTGAAGTTTCTGTCTCTCCTTGCTCTTTCAAAAACTCACATATATTTTAATATTTTATCTTATACACAAACTTAATATGTGAACATTTTCATTTGGTAGGAATGAATCATTTAGAAAATGCAAAACCAGAAAACCTGTGTTCTTTAATTAGGGAGCCAGTGGGGTATGGATTAAAAGCCATTTATATGAGGCTCTAATTTCTTTTGTGCCTTTTGTTCTGCACAACTCTCAGATGAATTTTTTGACATTCTCTTTAGCAGCACAAGAGAGACAGAATAGCACAAGGCTTAGTTCTGCCACATCTGGCAGCTTTGTGTTTTCGGATTGCCTTGAGAAAATTAATTAAGCATTCAATACTAGCTGCACTCCTTTTTATTTATTGAAACTTGTATTGAGATACTGCTTAGTGACATCCAGTTTGAAGAAACAAATCAACAATTCCATGTACAAATTCCCAGTTACTTCTAGTGCCAGTATTTCACAAATTGTAGTATAATATCAACATGTATGGTGTTGATGATATCTAATTACCATGGTCAAGTGTCTCTAACTTGTATTAATTTTCTGATATATATATCTATATATGTTGATATATATACATATATATATGTTTGTATACATATATATATACATATATATATTATTTCCTTGATCTCCTATATATTTCATATATAATCAATCTACACAAATATGTATATATTATGTACATATTATATACATATATTATGTACAATAATATCTGTATTATGTAATATATATATATATCTCCACAGAGTTTTATCATATCACATTTTATTTTGTTTTTTGTGTTTCTAATCAACATGATGCTAAGTAAATCGTCATCAGCATTTATTTAAATCTCAATCATCTCTCTTCTTTGTCCTGCCTACAACAAAAATTAAGCTCTCTTTTTCTTTTAAAAATTATTTTTTTCAATTTTAAAGTTGTATAATATAAAGCCTTTATGTCTGGGTACTGTTCTTTCTTTCAAAGCTATTTTATGGAGACTCATCAAAGTTATTACATGAACTTAAATGTCTGCTTTTAATTGCTGCATAGCTTCTCCTCAAATCTTGACACCAAAATTTATTTCTTTTTTGACTCTTTGAAAAGTACTTGATCTATTTCAAATATTAAGGCACTGCAGACAATGTTAGAAAATCACGCATGATTAGATTTTATACAAACCTAAGTTTTCTTTTTCTCTAGGATGCATACTTCAGAGGATGATAGTCCAGCTTGCATCTTGTAAAAAAATGGACTTACAAGAAATTGCCAGAATACTATAGATTTGGCTGCACCACTTGCAGTAGGCATATATTGACTAGCCAGTTTCTCAGCAATCAGAATGAAAGATGGGATTCATATTTTTAATTTATTTTTTAAAATTAAATTCAATTTATATTTTATGGATAAATGAAAACAAAATATGTACACATTGTTGAAATGTTATGCCTCATTTCTATATATGAATATGTTGCTTTTTGTTGCAACAAATCTCCTTTGTCTGTTTATCATTTGTGGATTGTAGTTATATTGTGATTCTTATACTACGTTCTATTGCCTCAAGTTTTATTATCTCACATATTATCCTTAATCTTTTAGTATTTAAATTTAGGATGTGTGTAGGTTTTCTAAACAGTTTGTTTTTAAAGTAAGGTCTCATACATTCTAACCTGCCCTCAAACTCACTTTGTTGAGCATGTCCTTGGTCCCTTCCTCTACCATCCAAGTGCTTGAATTAGACCTCAGTGCCCCCATGTTCATCATTATGTGGGGATGGGAATTAATCCAGGATACTCTTCATGAGAAGCAAATGTACTTCCGACTGAGCCTGCGTCTGAGGCCTTTAAGTTATTCATTTTACATTAAAGTTCATTTTATTCTCAGCTCACTAATGTCTAAGAGTTACTTCACTATTTATTGACTTTTTTTTTTCTTTTTCTTAAGTTGGTTTTACAAACAGTGACTTTTTGTGAGTTTATGAGGGTCTGCATATTTTATATGTTTTAACCACTGAGCTTTTATTAACAGTATTTCTATACTGCATGTTTAAAAAGAGCTTTGACTTGGCCAGAATCATGACTCCTTATGAACTTTTGCCTAGTTCAATTCTTTTTTTTATTATTTATATATTAATTAATTTATTATTTCATTTGTTTACATTTCAAATGTTGTCCCCTTTTCTGTTCTACCCTCCATGAATCACCCACCCCATGTTCTTTTCCTTTGCCTCTAAGTGTGTGCTCTCCCATTGACCCACCCATTCCTGCCTCACCCCTCTTTCATCCCCTTTTACTGAAGTTTCTAGCCTCCATAGGACCAAGAGCCTCCCCCTCTCATTGATGCCAGATAATGCAATCCTCTGCTACATATGTAGCAGGAACCATGAACCAGCCCATGTATACACTTCGGTTGATGATTTAGTTCTTGGGAGCTCTCAATGGGTTTGGTTAGTTGATATAATTGTTCTTTCTATGGGTTGCAATCCCCTTCAGCTCCTTCAGTCCCTCCCCTAATTCTTCCATTAGGGTCCCTGGGCTCAGTCTAATAGTTGGCTGAGAGTTTCTGCACTGTCTTAGTCAGGTGCTTGAAGAGCCATATCAAGATTCTTCTGTCTGCAAGCACTTCTTGGCATCAGCACTAGTGTTGGGGTTTGGTGTCTGCAGATAGGATAGATCCCAAGATTGTGCAGTCTCTGAAGGACCTTTTCTTCAGTTTATGCTCTATTTTTGTCCCTGCATTTCCTTTAGACAGGAACAGATTAAAATTTTTGAGATTTGATGATTGATTTAGGGAAAGGACTAATTGGATGGTGAGTGTGTATATGTGTGTGTGTGTGTGTGTGTGTGTGTGTGTATGTTTGTGTGTGTGTGTGTGTGTGTGTGTGTGTGTGTGTGTGTATGTTTGGGCATGTGCATGGCCACACATATGTGTGTGCAAGGGTGTGCACATGAGTTTGTGTGTGTGTGTGTGTGTGTGTGTGTGTGTTTGTCTAGGTTTGGGACTTCTTTGTAGATTTTGTTAGATGCATAGTTAGCTGGCTATATCTTCATTGTACAGTTTGTTCACATTGTTGTACACTCCTGTTTTCCAATTTCAGGAATCATTTTCTATGCTCTTAGAGTTCCCTTCAGATCATCCTTGCCTAGGCTAGTACCATCAAGCATTTTCCCCCGTATCAATTTCAGGGTAAGTTCTTACATTTAGATGAGATCTTTCAACCATTTTGAATTATTGAAGAGGCTGTCTTTTTTGTTCCCAGTGTGTGTTTTTGATATCTTTCTAACAGACTAGGTGACTGTACCTGTGGATTTATTTCTGCATCAGTGATTCTATTCTATTGATGTTTATATGTGCTTTGTGTCAGCAGCACTGTGTAGTTTATTTGGCTCTGTGGTATAATTTGAGATCAGGGACTTAGGTAGTGCAGGGATGGTCTTTCTCCATGGGACTGCTTTATCTAGTTGATATCTTTTGTGCTTCTGTCTGAATTGTAGGATTTTATCTGTGAAGACTGACACAGTGAATCTGCTAAAGATCACACAGAATCTGTAGCACCTTTTGGTAATACATAATGTTCTATGGTACAGTTCAGGAAAACATAGACAACAATTGAACAATCCGGGCCTCCATGTGATTTAGGCTATGCATAATTAATGAATTATTAATTAACTATGCAAATTAATTCATTCAGCAGTCTCAGACCTTTATTTTGCACACACTCCAATTCTAAATACTGTACCTAACTAACTGCTAAAAAAGCAGGACCTTCACCTGTATGAAGCTGTACATATACTACCTTATGCACAATGGAGTAACTTTCTTCTGTTAACAACCATTTAATTTATATCCTATTCAATCCTATTCCTCTTGCATCTAGATACAGAGTATAAAGGGATGATCTAGCATGAAATGATTTGGTGTTTGGTGTGCATTCATAATAAGGCAAGTGCTGTCTTCAAAATAAACTTTTAGGAAAAAGATCACCTACTTGCTATCTTATGAGTATGCATAATTGAGAGTGTAGGTTATTAAAATGTAGATTCATTTATTATGTGACAATACATGCACAGTGGATAAATGGTTATAGAAATTAATTTGTCAATCAAAATAGAAAGCTATCCCTACTGTGTCCAATTTCTCTTCCTCTTTAACATCATAAAAGGAATTCACAAGTAATAATAGATGCCCTTAAGTACCTTTACGCACATGACCCACTGTGAAACTTGACTATGTATTCCTCTTTGCACATACTACTACTTTTCTTTGAATGTTTCCTTGATACTCAGAAAATCTTTCTGTCTTTATTTCAATGACTTCATGCAATGCCAAGAACTTAGAACGACCCAGTCCAGGTCCTGACAATGAGTAACAGATGAAAACAGGATTGCGTTCCAGATTTGAACATCTTCTTCAATTCTTTCTTCAGTGTCTTAAAACTTACATTCTAAAGAGTTCTGCAACCTTAATCAGGTGTATTCCTAGGTATTTTATGATGTCTCGAGAGAATTCCTAGTGAGATTTTTTTTATGTGTTTTCCTGTAGCATCATTGTTAGGATACAGAAAAGATACTGAATCATTTTTGTGAGTTTTATTCATTTTTTAAATCTCTCTATGTTGATGAACCTGTTTATCAGCTTTAATAGTGTTCTAGTAGATCTTTCAGGGTCTCAAGCATAGGATTTCATCTACACATGGGAATTATTTGATGCCTTCCATATTTGTAATATAATACATTTAGTACGTTGTAGTTAGTTTCTTTTGTTCTTAATTTCTTCGTTTTTTTTTTTAAAATCACGAAATGAACTTGTACTTTCTCAAAAATCTTTTTTCCATTCATCAAGAATGTTATAAAATTTCTTTACTTATTTTTGTGTATTTTCTTTTTATATTAATTGATCTGTATTTGTTACATTTACATTCATTTTCAGAAATGAAATATACAGAGGACACTAATAGATTAGAAACATTCACAAAACAGAATTGGTAACATGTGTGTAGAGTCCTATTAAGCTAAGTTTTTGTTTGGGGAATAATATAAAAAATGTCATGAATTTGCACATTATCTTTACACAAAAGTCATGCCAACCTTCTCACTATAATTTTTAGCATACATCCTACCAGAGGTAGACAGTATTATCTATCTTTTAAAAAGCCGGGTTTGTAACTGGAAACCTTCAGTTCAGGATAACTCCACTCAAAGACAGAGTAGCTGGCAATTTACATTTACAGGGTAAAATATCAAACCAAAAACACACACACAAAATTTAAAACATAGCAAGAATGAACACTTTGATTTTTTTTCCTGTGAGACCAGTGCTGTCTTAGCACAAAAAAACATGATACAAGGCATTGTAAAGCCCTATAGATTATCTCCTATGAATTTTCCTGCAAATATCCTTAACATGAGTTTTAGTAGCAAATCAAATTTATCCAAATGGGACTGGTGCAGGAATTTAAAGCAGATTTAGTATTGCTAAAATCACCAAAGGGGTAATAAAATAGTACTGGTGTAAAAACACATAGGTCCAAATATACCGTGGAGTCTAGAAACAAATCCCTGTATTTAGTGTGCCCCAGTGCTTGTGTTTTCTAGTAACTCACAGTGGAGACAGAATATTCCTTTGACAAATGGCAGTAGAAAAAAATAGTAGAAAAATCGACTAACAACATTATGTACAGAACTCTATCTACATTCTCTTAAAAGTGCAGATACAATGCCTCAAACTTCAATATTAGTCAAAAATACAGCACAAACTACCTTTACTTTCAATATACAATTTCAATATACAATGAAAATCAGAGATAATGAAGACAAAAATAAAGTTAGGTTTATATGAAGCAGAAAGCTTCAACACAGAAGGAAAACTATTTGAGGAATGAAAAATGATCAGTAGAAATAGGGAAATATTTGCAAAAATGACATACCTATAGTAGGTTATCAGTCAACTTGTAGACAGAATGTATGTAGCTCAATTAAAAATAAATGTGATTTAAAAGTACTTGAGCAAAACGTCTAATAAGAAGGTATTCATATCATTACAGAACATACAAAAATGCTCAACAGAAGTTGGCTTCAGGAAAATGCATCTCAGATTTACACGGACTTGCTCTTGCTCCGGTTTCTATAGTCAGAACCATGGTACCCGTGCCTGGAGAGATGGCTTATTGGTTGAGAACACTTTCTGCTCTTACCTACATTTGAGATTGCCTCCCAACATAGAAACAGTGCCTTACCATCTTTCATAACTGAAGTTCAAGGATGCAAAGGACCCTCTTCCCTTTTCTGACCTCTGCAGACCTTATTCCCTATAGCTCTTGTGTAGAAAGCAAAGATAATAATCGTTGACACATGAATGAAGAGAGAAAACACAAGATTAATCAGCCACTGTAAATAAGGACATCCCCATTATTTTTGACATGGTGGAAAATAGAAGACTAAATAATTACATTTACACAATTGAAACTTTAAAATATATTCATAGAAACCAAGCGCAGGTTCCAGGCTATAAGGGGTAGGCTGAAGGGAAAAAATGGCAAAGTTGGATCAAGGATCCCACAAGTTAAGTGTGTTCTGAACAACTAATACACAGCATTTCCATGACATCTGTACTGAGGGATTTTTAAGATAGTAGTTTTACCAAGAAAATATACTTTAGTGGTCTTATCACATATTAAACAAACAAAAACTAGAAAAGGGGTGAGAGTTAGGTGAGGTAATGGATAGGCTTGATTTTACAGATCATTTTACAATGTCTCTACTGACAAAATCATCAAACTTACATCATAAATATATTTGCCTTATATTTTCCAGTGATACCTTAATAAGTTAAAGATAATATCTAAGACAACAGTCAATCAACCAGGCAGTGGTGGCGCACACCTTTAATCCCAACACTTGGGAAGCAGAGGCAGGTGGATTTCTGAGTTCGAGGCCAGCCTGGTCTACAGAGTGAGTGCCAGGACAGCCAGGGCTACACAGAGAAACCCTGTCTCGAAAAACCAAAAAAAGAAGAAAAAAAGAAAAAAGAAAACAGTCAATCTATGTGTTCCAAAATATAATCAGACAAATAAAAAGAGAAGCAGGAGGAGGAAGAGGAGCCAAAGGAGGAACATCACTTGAAAGTTGAAGAAAGGGCATGGAAATCTTCAGCATTCACTTAAAACAAAGGTAAATAAAATTTCAAATATATGGAAATATAAACATACTTTCTAAATCTAAGACAACCTCCTGATAAAACACCAATGGTTAATATTTCTCTTGTTGATAAAATAGTTAATACTTACCTATAGTAATCAGAAACATGTCTATTTTCATGGCTTCTGTAAAAGGTTTCACTGTAGGTATTAGCCGGTGTAAGATGGAAAATGAACACATGACACTCAGGCATGAAAGGGACAATTCACCTCCTCTGCATTCACATCCTTATGGATGTAATCTTATTGTATAATTGTATTGTATACATATAATCCTTCTTCAGGATTAAGTCATAGTCATCCTTGTATGGAAACGTGTGCCTTTCCATGTTCAACTACCATGACTAACCCCATAAATGTGCCCAATTACTATAAGTTAATAAAAACAAAACTAAATTTGTTTTGAACGATTCATCTTCAGATGGCACTTTTTAAAATTACATCACCAAACAAGAGCCAATGCATATTTTGACATACAGTGTTAACTCTGTCATTAGCACAAGACACAGGGCAGCACTCACTTATCCTTGACTTGACTCTCTTTGATGCTAGACAACTTGTAGCCTGTTTTCCCTACTGTCTTCTTCACAAGTCCACTCTGTTATTGTCCATCTCTATCTTAATACTACAAATCCAAATCTCACTGGGATTAGTATAGGAATTTTTCCAGGGATTGTCAACAATTTTACACTGATTGCTGCAGCATTTACATTTTTATTTTTGTCTCCCACCACAGGGAACCCTTGCCTTCAATTGAAAGTTTCAGTGTGATTATAAATTTCTCATATCTAACATGGCAAATAAGCTGTTTCCATAAACTTTCGTACCTATCTTCTCTGTTGATGTTCAGTTCATATTTTTCTCAGTTCAAACTTTTGCCTGGCTCATTCTTAACATCACATCTTGGGAGTGAAGGTGGAGGCAGAAAATCTAGGTTTCTTTAATACTACACTTCACTTCAAAAACTGTTTATCTATATTTTATTTCCTCTTTTATTTTTTTTAATTTATTTTTTTATTGGATATTTTATTTACATTTCAGATTCCATCCCCTTTCCCCATTTCCCCTCCCTAGAAAACCCCTATCCCATACCCCCTTCTCCTTTTTTTTTATTAGATATTTTATTTACACCTCAGATGGCATCCCCTAACCCCATTCCCCCTACCCCCCCTTAGGAAACCCCAATCCCATGCCCCCTTTCCTTTTTGCATTTATACATTTTTTTAAAATAATGTTAATCATAGGCTTTATAAGTTTGGAATTGTTCAATCAGAGGTGTAACCCACTGACCAACCTAGATATAATGACTATCTTTGACTGGTGGAGATACATGAATATCTGCTTCCCTGTCTCCCCCCTCTTTCTCTCTTTCATCACCTAGCTTCTCCTCTCCTTCTTCTTTTCCTCTTCTTACTCCTTTTCTTCCTCTCAGTACTCCTTCTACCTTAGCTCCTCCTACACATCACCCTTTCTGTTAAAATGAAACTTTTCTCTCAAAATACAATTAGAGCATAATTATGCCAATTTGTACCAGTGAGGTACAGGATAGTCCTAATACCCAGTCCATCCTTCTGTTGACTAACCAGCTCCTCTGTCATACTCTGGTTTCTCTTCAGATCGTATAAATCTTTCACCTTCTCCGTTTTTTAAAAATGTCAGCCAAAAGCTTTATAAGTTTGGTAATGCTCAATATCAATCAGAAGTGTAACCTAATACCCAATCTAGATATATCAACTATCTTTGACTGGCAGAGACATGTGAATATCTGCCTCCATGTCTGCCCCCCCCCTCTTTCTCTCTCATCACCTAGCTCCTCCTCTCCTTCTCCTCCTCCTCTTCTTACTCCTCCTCCTCTCCTTACTCCTCCTCTCTGTACTCCTCCCACTTTAGCTCCTCTTACATATCACCTTTCCTGTTAAAATAAAACTTTTCTCTCAAAATACAGTTAGAGCTTAACTATACTAATTTATGTCAGTAAGGTACAAGAAAGACCTTATACTGAGTCCATCATTTTGTTGACTAAGCAGAACCTCTGTCATCTCTCCTAAATAAAAGACTTAGTTCTGAGCCTGGCTTTTTTTTTCTTGGCTTTAGAATGTCAGCTGAAAACCATCCTCTCAAATGTTTTCTCTCAAAGTAAATAGCAAGGATTGGCTATGAGACTATAAGTTTTCAACCCCATCAGAAATCCAGAATGACTGAGTTAACTGAGATTATGGGAAGCACAAAGCATAGCTTCTAAAACATAGACAATTTATAGAGACCGCTGGACACCTGGAAATCCCCTATACTACAGAATGTTGGAGCATTCTTCAGCCTTCTGGCCCAGGATCATCTGACAGAACTAGTGATGCAGAATTATTAAGGGATGATTACTCTGTCTAGGCAGATATGATCAGTCGACTATTCTGCAAGTGTGTCCTTTTCTGGACAGTAATTTGTCTGTAGTTGAAAAGAGGCAATTCTTGCCTAGTGGCTGTCTCACCACAACTGGAGTAACTCCAAAGATGCTCAATTTCTTCTTGGAATCCAAGACAGGAAGCTGTCAGGAGCAGACAGGTCTCTAATCAAAATGAACATTAATACAGAAATGTTTGTCATGTCAATTCTGTGGATTTCTGATGTTTTGAAAACCAACTATCCATGTAAGGTAATCTGGACTGTTGTCTGTTAACTCCTCTCAGCTATTTCTAAATAAAATATAGAAAACTCCCTAACAATAAACTCAAAGCCATGAATTTGCTATAGGCACTTAACCCACAGTCTAACCTCTCAAATCAGTTAATAAAGTTAAATAAGGACTGGGTCTAAGCCTTGTATTCCTAAATGTGTTATACAGGCACAATGCCTATGATAGTGACAATATTCATCTCACTTTTATATTTATAAAAAGCTCATACCAATAAAAACATTAAATTTGAAATCAAAGTAAATTTTGTACCATTTAAAAAATTATAACTTCATCTTAATAACAATTATACATATTTCTACCAGTAAGTTATGGCTATGCAATAAATCCTAGCTAATCCTCCCTGTTCCATCCAACATAACCTCTACTTTTCCCTAGAAAGACAGCCCAATATTAACCACCTCAGTCCCCAATCCCAGGGAATGGGGGCGCCGACTCTTCATTAACTTCTTCAAGCTAATTATGGGTGTTGAGATATTAGAAGAGGGGTTGGGGAAAGAATAAATTGATAAGCCTCTGACACTGTGTCTTCACTGCATCCGGCTGGAATTCCAGGACATCAGAGGTTCGAGCAGGTGTGCTCAGCTTGCCTGATGAGTAGATACACCAAGGCTATGTATTCTGCATTATACAATTCTCAAAACAAATTTTAGTATTAAGATAATTGTTTGTTTGAATTCTGGAATCTAGTCTTCTGGCTGCCTGCCTCTATCATGTCTAATCCATATAATTCTGGGCGTTTCTATGAAGGTGTGCTCCCACCATCCTCCCATTTTCGCCTCCCTGTTCTCAAATTCCTCAACACTAGGGAATGCAATCTTTCAGGCACCAAGGCCCTCCACTCCCACTGATGCCTAACCCCTTACCCCCTCCAATTACTATGAGGGTGTGCTCCTACCATCCTCTCATTCCTGCCTCCTTGCTCTTAAAATCCCCCCAACACTTGGGGACCCACACTTTCAGGCACCAAGGCCCTCTACTTCCACTGATGCCTAACCTCTTACCCCATCTTTCCTCCTCCAATTAATATGAGGGTGTGCTCCCACAATCCTCTCATTCCCACCTCCCTGCTCTTGAAATTCCCCAACACTAGGGAATCCAAACTTTAAGGTACCAAGGCTGTCCACTTCCACTGATGCCTGGCAAGGCCACCCTCAACTACCTATACAGGTGGAGCCATGAATCCCTTCTTTTGTGTTCTAGGGCTGGAGATTTTAGAGTGGCTACTCCAGCTTGTTTCTTAAGACCATTTGCTTGAAAAATTGTTTTCCAGCCTTTTACTCTAAGGTAGAGTCTGTCTTTGCACTGAGGTGGGTTTCCTGTATTCAGCAAAATGTCGGGTCCCGTTTATGTATCCAGTCCATTAGCTTGTCTTTTAATTTGGGAATTGAGTCCACTGATGTTAAGAGATATTAAGGAACAGTGATTGTTGTCTCCTGTTATTTTTGTTATTAGAGGTGAAGTTATCTTTGTGTGGCTATCTTCCTTTGGATTTGTTGGAAAAGGGTTACTTTCTTGCTCTTTCTAGGGTATAATTTCCCTCCTTGTATTGGAGCTTTCCTGCTATTATCCTTTGTAATGCTGGGTTTGTAGAAAGATATTGTGTAAATTTGGTTTTGTCGTGGAATATCTTGGTTTCTCCATCTATGGTAATTGAGAGTTTTGCTGGGTATCGTAGCCTGGGCTGGCATTTGTGTTCTCTTAGGGTCTGTATGACATCTGTCCAACATCTTCTAGCTTTTATAGTATCTGGTGAGAAGTCTGGTTTAATTCTGATAGGTCTGCCTTTATATGTTACTTGGCCTTTCTCCCTTACTGCATGTAATATTCTTTCTTTGCTTTGTGCACTTGGTGTTTTGATTATTATGTGATGGGAGGTATTTCTTTTCTGGTCTAGTCTATTTGGCATTCTATGGGCTTCTTGTATGTTTATGGACATCTCGTTCTTTAGATTAGGGAAGTTTTCTTCTATAATTTTATTGAAAATATTTATTGGCCCTTTAAGTTGGGAATCTTCACTCTCATCTATACCTATTATCCTTAGGTTTGTTCTTCTCATTGTGTCCTGAATTTCCTGAATGTTTTGTGTTAAGAACTTTTTGCATTTGCCAGGTGGTGGTGGCTCACGCCTTTAATCCCAGCACTTGGGAGGCAGAGACAGGCGGATTTCTGAGTTCGAGGCCAGCCTGGTCTACAAAGTGAGTTCCAGGACAGCCAGGACTAAACAGAGAAACCCTGTCTCAAAAAACAAACAAACAAAAAGAACTTTTTGCATTTTGCATTTTCTTTGACAGTTGTGTCAATATTTTCTATGATATCTCCTGCACCTGAGATTCTCTCTTCTATCTCTTGTATTCTGTTGGTGATGCTTGTGTCTATGACACCTGACTTCTTTCTTAGGTTTTCTATCTCTAGGGTAGTCTCCCTTTGTGATTTCTTGATTGTTTCTACTTCCATTTTTATGTCCTGGATGGTTTTGTTCAATTCCTTCACCTGTTTGGTTGTGTTCTCTTATAAGTCTTTAAGGGATTTTTGTGTTTCCACTTTAAGGGCTTCTACCTGTTTACCTGTGTTCTCTAATTCTTTGAGAGTGTTATTTATGTCCTTCTTGAAGTCCTCTATCATCATCATTACAAATGATTTTAAATCTGAATCTTGCTTCCCTAATGATATGGGGAATTCAGGACTTCCTTGTGTGGGAGAACTAGGTTATAATGATGCCAAGTACCCTGGGTTACTGATGCTAATGTTCTTGTGCTTGCCTTTTGCCATCTGTATCTCCTTAGTGCTACCTGCCCTGTCCCTGACTGGAGCCTGACTTTCCTATTTTCTTGATTGTATCAGAATTTGTGGGGTGGGTGTAACTACTGGGTAACTGCTGGGGCCCAAAATCTGCTCAGTGCTCAAGCTCAGACATGATACTGCCCAAGTTAGAGCTCCTGGGATCCCTGCTTCCCCTGGGTTCTTGGAGATTGAGGGCAGAGCTGCCACCCAAGATCTGCTCAGTGCTCAGGCCCAGACCTCTTTTAATGCTAATCATAATAACTTGCTCACCGGACCTGGCTTATTTTGGACATACTGCCAAATGCAAAACAGTTCAGTGTGTGTACAGCTCTGGGAAAAGGTACATTGTGTGTCCCCAAGGGGTAGTATATTTCAATGTGATATAAGTGCTATATATATGAGGCCAGGCTAATTAAATATTAAATCACACAGGAAAGTCATAACTGTCCAAGATGAAAGAAAGTGCAGTCTTAGATGAATTTGTCCACCTTGTTTCATCTTGCCATCTCTAACTACTTGGAGCAGTAGGCATGTAGTAACAATGAATTATTTTAGCAAACCACCCATGATTCCTTTGGAAAATAAACTGTGCTTACATTTTTGTTGCTTCACAGTACTTAGAAGGCCAGCTAAGAGACAGGAAGCAGACAACACATATAGGTAAAGTGGAATACTATTTTTTTTTTGCACTTAAGAAATTCTGACAGTAGGTCAGAGAAAATTTAGATGCATTGGGTTTTCAGATAGTTTTAAATATGGAGGTGACAAAACATTCTGCAGGTTAACTCAAATATTCATGAAGTTATTTTTCAATATTTTAAAGTTGCAGTTTTAATGGAATATAAATTATTCTCTGTAACACACTGCAAAAATATCAAGTTAGAATTTTACTTTAAAAAGGGGTCACTTTCAATTATATAAGGTCCAATTCAAAGTATAACCTCTGCCTTTGCTAAGAAAAAAAAAAGTGTCAACTCTAATCCCTCAAAGAAAAAGAAAGCATAGCAATTGAACAGCTTTTGAAGGTTAAAAAAAAAAGGGGATTTTCCAGTGAGAGATATGCTAATTGACACATATATTTAAAACTCTAAAGTAAACTTCAAAGATTTAAGATCATCTTTCACATATGAAATGCAAATTTTCAAGGGAAAAAATAAATACATGACAATTTAAAGGAAAGAATAAAGAGGATATGTTGTTTGCAGACCTGGCATTATGGCATTTTTGTGAAAAATAAACTTATTAATTTTAATATTTCAAATCTACTGAACCTATCTTAAAATCTCTCAAAACTAGTTCCCAAAATGTTATTTTTATTATTTTAACTTTCAAATGCAAGACATTAGAATTAGTTCTGGCTAATATATCTATTAGTAAAAATAGCAGCAAATGGCAAATAAAAAAAAAAACTCATCTGTTCCTCCTAAAAGTCAATGAAAACTTGGTCAAAATGTTCAGAGATCACATGTTTAGAACACAGTCAAAAATCCGAAAGCTTGTGTGAACTGAAACATTAACCAAGGAAAAGAAACAGCCCAATCTTGAAAACAATATGTTCTTGCTTATTTTGTCTTGCCCATGTTGTATTTTCATTCTTAATTTGGTGTTGGCACTAAAGAGAGTGCTCCATATTCCATATTGCTAGTACATTTTCTAGGATGTGAAGGTGTGGCTGAGACCTCATTCAAAAAAGCAGTGAGTAATTATTTTAACTGATTGTTGGGTCCTCAGAGGATAAAATAGGCTTGCTTTTACCTCATTTTACTTTGAAATTTTAAAAAAATATTCACAGACAAAATGTATTTGTGGTAATAGGTAGATAAAAGTGATAAAAGCAATCAGACACACTGGGGAATAAGAAGTTTGGAGTATCCCAATGTTTTTCTGGCAATTTATAAGCCAGGCGCATGCCCAAAGCTAATAGAAGCTATGGTTGCCTACACAAGAGCTGCACAAGATACAGCCAGTCAGCATGCCAGCATGCATGGGTATTGACAATTGATGCCTACTATAAGCTGGGAAATTTTCATCTTTCTATAGGACTGAATCACCCCAAATGTTGACTATACTATAGTGTATGACCACATAGCCCATGTATATTTGGGGTCAGAACTGAATGATTTAATGGATTATAAAAGAAAGGGGAAAAAGAAAGAAAGGGAGGGAGGAAGGAAATCAGAGACTATGAAGTTGTAGGGGTGATTGTGCACTGTGGGAAAGAAATCAGGAGAATCTGGGGAGGAACTGTGATCAAAATGCATTGTTTGTATGTGGGAGATCTTCAAAGAATAAAAAAAACTATTATATTTAAAAAATTTTAAAAGAGTAAAGTCTAGTTCCCCCATATAAACATTTTAGAGACATACTACATATTATATATTATATGTTGTTTTTAATATATAAAGCTCTTAGTAAAGCAGTTTTCTGTTCATTAATTTTTTCAATGTTTTTTTATTATTTTCAACAGGAGAAAATAAAAATAGTCAATTTACTAAATTGCTGGAAAAATTTTATTTACAGTATGTTTGTATGTATGTATGTATGCATGCATGAATTTATCACCAAGAGTTTCAATACTTGCTTTGTCATCTATCAATCCTTTGATGCATTTGTCAATGCATTTATTATTGAGACATTACAAAATAAATTGCACATACCTCCATATAACACTGCCCCTAGCATCGTCTTAACTAGCATATAGAAACTTAACTATGAATAATGGTTTAATGTGTTGGGCTTTGTTGTACTTTAAATAATGTTGGTTTGTGCTGTTTTGAAATTTTATAACGTTGTTTTGAATTGTTGCCATGACTAATTTGCTTCCAAGTGTGCCTTTTCTTCACGCACATGAAGCTTCATTTCTCTTACAGTTAGTGTCATAATAGTTGATGTTAGAGCTTTTATCTCACTTTGCAAAGCCACTTGTTTCTTGTCAGTTATTTTATGTTTATTTATTTTTATTTTATGTCTTATGCTTGAATGTCTGTGTCTTCACCACATGTCTGCAGTGCCCAAGGAAGCCAGATGAGGGCAAGGGAACCACTGTGACTGGAGTTAGAGATGTACTGAGCCTCTATGTGGGGATCAGGAGCAAAATATAGCCCCTCTCCAACAGCAGCCAGTGATTTTTAAACACTGAGTCATCTTTCTAGCCCCATATAGTCACTCCTCAGAGATTATTGTACTCTCAAAATGTTTATAAATGAGCCATCTCATTTACTTCCTATAAGAATAACTGCTAGCTTTGGGTTTGTCTGTCTTTGTGCTATTCTTGTGTCCCAAGGGACACACTATTTTAATAGCAGTGAGTCAAAATAAATAATGACACAGATAAAAGATGCCATTGGATTCAATGATATTCTCAGGAGAACAAATAGATGCTAATTAAAAAATGAAACAAGTTCTTGAATCAGAGGTACAGCACAGAGGTTAGGACTTGGGAAATATTAAGTCTGAAATATGACAAGCTTCAGAGAAAAGATATTTGGTCATTACTGAGAAATGCTGCAAGCGTGTTCGAGGAGAGTTAACATGATAGTTCTGACCAAGGTATATAGCATATGTGCAAACTATTTTGACATGTGAAGAATGTGGTGTATGAAGCCATGTAAATGATGGACATGAACTACTGCAGCACCATCTACTTCTATGCTCAACTTACTTATGGTCCTAGCTGGTCTGGTCCACACTTACGTAACTATACTCTATTGCTGAAGAAGAGATGTAGCAAAGCAATTCAACTGATTACTTTTCCCATTGTTATTTCTCAGAAGTTGGTATGGGAAAGTGGAATTCTGTTGTTACTAAAGTCCTAGATATAGCAGTGGTTTTAAAATTGTGTAGCATTTAGAGATTGGAAGATTTTTGAGGCATTCAATTTTTATCATAAAAAGAGTTCAGTTTCTCTGGAGACTGCTCTTAGCAAAAGCTTCTGAGGAGAAGCTAGGCCCAAGTATTGAACAGGTCTTTGGAATAGGAAGAAAAGAAGCCCTGTTATAAACCAGCAGAGGAGGCTTAGCTGCCGTGTTTGAGTGTTTTGTGGGAAGTAGAATGTAGAAAGTAATGAGCCTGGCTCCTCCACTGATGAGACTTCTAACCAAAGCATGCCAGGTGTGGCCTAGTTTCTCCTGGTAGCTTTTAATAAAACACGAGAGGGAAGAATTAACTGAAGATGGAACTGCTAAGAAAAACCAAAGTTGAAAACAAAACAAAACAAAGTAGCATTCATGATTTGGAAGACTCTCAACCTATCCAAAAAACACTGAGACTGTGTGCCTCTTGATGTGCTTATACAGATTAACTGTGCGACTCATGGGTCCAGTGAACCATCCCAACCAAAACCAGAATTGATATGTAGTTTTCCAAGAAGTACTCACTTTCATTTAGTTACATAGGCCCCATGATTTGCACAGGAAACCAACAGATTTTTTTTTTATTTTATAGTATTTCAATGGTAGAGATAAGATTAGAATGGCAAGAGATGGGACAGAATGGAGAAAAATAAAAACTTTAGAGATTATGGAGGCTGTCACAATGCATAGGATAAAGCACAGGACAAGAGTATGTGGCACCAAGAAGTTGTGGCCTGGAGCACAAAACACAGAACCAGGGAGGACTATTCAGAACGTTAAGCTCTGGTCACATTTGCCAGAAGGTATTTATACGTTGGTGGATTTCATTGTGCTTCAGCATTTTCCTTTTATAAATAAGAATTTCTTTCTTAGGGCTGACCCACCATAGAGTTTTATGAATGAGAATATCTTTCCTATGCCTAAGCCACTGTTGTATTTTATCAGTAGATTACTGGCTGTCTCAATGAACGTTTTGTTTAACTAGCTGAGTGTTACATTTGCTTCAGAGGAATAATATACAAAGTTCTACTGATATCTAATTTTTATCCCATTTCAATAATATTTTGGACTTCAGTTGGTACTGAATGAGTTAAACATTTTGAGAATGTTTTTAATTTGAGATGGACATAAATTTTGCAGGGAAAGTGCATGCAGTGTAATAATTAGAGCTGTGCTCCCTTGGTTCATACGCTGACAGCTCCAGCGCTACCACAGTACTGAGCTCGGGCATAGGCCTGGGGGATTAAGAAAGACTCAGACTTGGGTCATTGATTGTGAGAGAATGCCAACGCCTTTACTGGACAGGTTCAATATATACACCAAGCCAGGGAAGGAAAAACACAAACTCAGGAAAAAACAGGAATTCAACTAGGTGGCAATAGGATGTCAAGTGTAAATTCCCTTCCTGGGGCACCATGCCTTAGTCAGGATGTTTTTGATCTTAGAGGAACCACAGAATGTTACTTAGTAGACAGCAGCACACAGAAAGTCTCAGCCAGGGCATAGAAGCCCTTCGGGGTCCTACAATACACTGATGTCTTCATCTCTAGAATTTCATAAATTTGTTTGGATATTGGTTTTTTTTTTTGTGACCTTGACTACTAGTTAAGACAGGATGAGATCATACTTGATTCTTAATCCATTAAGACCAGTAACCTTATAATGCCAGCGACACTGGGACATATCACAAAGACCCCTTTCTTGCAGGGTCTTAGCCTCTTTAATGACAAATAATTTGAAAGCAGAATACAACTCCAGTACAATTTTATTAGAACTTGAGAGAAAGCAATGAACTAGACCAGTAGGAAATGAGATCTCAGCATCTAGGTAGAAGAAGACAGAGAAATAGAATCAGCAGAAGTTACACTGCTGGCACTCAAAGTAAAAAGCAGACAGACTGCACAGAGGAAGTTTGCTGGTAGGATGTCTTCATTGACCAACATGATTAGGGCAAGTAGCTTAGGAGTTTGGTTGGTATCGAAAGAAGAAATTAGAAAGAGGGGAAAGAAGAAATTCTTGAAAGGTTATATTTCAGGAATAGAGTTTATATGCACTGACATAGAGGAAGGAGCTTTGGAGATTTGTGGAACACATGTACTTACTGGCAGTTTCACTTCCCTTGTTCTTATCGCGTTTCCAAGGTACCATATTTCTTGTTACTTTCTGACTTCAAGTTGGTCTTTAGGTTTTGATATAATTTCCTCACAGTATAAGATCTGTCTCAACCAGAGAATCACCTTCTGTTTACATCAATAGGGAGTTATCATCTGCTGACCAAACTATTTTTAAATGGAGCTACTGACCATTGACCACACTGTGTCTGAGAATATCAGCATGTTATTCATGTGTCCTATAGGGGTTCCAATAGGGGACAGACTGTTGCATACCTCAGAAAGGATGATGGCCATTGATCAAGCTATTTGACCCAAGGAAGCTGGAATAGATATGTCTAAGATATAACTAGCACGCTGGAAGCAGCTATTAACAAATGGGCTCTTTTGTTCCTTTCCTCTTCCTACACACACACACACACACACACACACACACACACACAATTATGAAAATGGACCTCAAAGATGGCCAGGATCTAGGGTGAGGGAAAGTTTTCCTCATAGCCCTCAGGGAAAAAAAAAAACACTCTCCTGTCAATTTAGTCTTAGATTTCTAGTGTTCAGAAACATGAAACAATCTTTAGCAGAACAGTTTGTGCTATTTTACTATCAAAGCCCCCTCCAAAGTCATAAGGTGATAACAAGAAATAAAAGAGAAATTCTTATTTCTCAGAGTTGAGCCCAGAATACACTCTAAAAATAAATAATTTGAAAGCTGGGCACTTGTTCATTCTTGTTGCTATGATCCTAAGATGGTTGCAAAGCTGTTTAATCTACAGTTTGTTCTCTGTAGGCTCTGATTTGTTGTTTTAAGATCTCTTCATTTAGAGTGTGAATTAGTATTTAGATGTTATCAGCCATTCACACTTGCAGTAAGAACATATCACTTTGCAGCACAGTAAAGTATTTCATATTAACAAATTTGCATGTCCCATTTGCACCCGCAGTGCTTTAGCTGCTTTGGTGGCAAAATGTGTTTTTCCTCCCTTCACAAAATGCAGATTATTAAGAATGGGAGACCAGATGAAAAATATGTAATTTCTAACCTTCATCTCTAATTAAAAAGATATTTGGAATGATACAGCATTGGAAAAATTGATTGCCCAGGTTTTGCAAAGAATAAGTTATCCAAAGTTGCAGCATAATTCTGGAATTTTGATAATGGGAACCAACTTCCTCCCAAGGGCCAAGTCTTTGCAGAGTATAACTTATTGTTCTGCTTCTATGATCTTGGACTGATTTATCTATCCATGTGTATCTGATTTAAAGTATTCCATATTTTATTTCAGTATACTCTTGTCTATTATATAATTATAAAGCCTAACAAATTGTATTGAAGGCAGCCCATTTGCTGAGACCCTTTCTCAGACCACAACTCTCCTTGGTGCTCAGTGCCTAGTAACGAGGACAACTGTAGCATTGCAGCTATCTTTAAACCATTCGCTTAGAGTCATTTTTTCTCAACAATTTGATAATGTCAATAGCATAGATCAAGGGCTTTTGTCCTTCTTTACATCTTCTCAGCTGAGACAAGCCGAAATGATAAAAATGAAGTGTTTCTCAAAGCAAGCTTACTCCAGAAAACATCTCCAAAGAAGAAAAGTGTGAACTGTGTCTGGGTCCTCCCAAAGTTCGAGAAGAGTGGACTAGTGGCAGCACTGGAGGAGCAGGATGCTGTGGCCAGTCAAAATCAATCACACCTGGATGTACACAGTCATTCTTATTTGTAGGAATTCTAGCAGGGAAATTGTGCTCAAAGTAGCCCAAGTGAGTATAACTAAGGTTCCTCCAAAATCGTGTACCCACAGCTCATCACCATTTAAAGTAGATACTGACACTGTAGACATGAGTCTTGATATGCTCGAAGCATACTTAATAAACAAACTTTCTACTGTGGTCGGGAACACCAATTCTTTTGCTGCTCCTTCAGCCAACCTTCTCTTAACAGACCCTCCCCCACCAAGTCCAAGGTCCCACACACAGGCCTTCTATTTCATCTTTCTTCAGTTTCTCTCAATGAAGGGCTCAGGCTCAGAGTCAGGTGAAGACTTAAGGCTGGGGCACTTTCTGCCTCACGTTCACTGCCACCCAGAACGATGAAGGTACAGCCTCCCTATGAACATTCTCTTTGTCTCAGAGCACTCTGTTGAAACCTCTGCGATTTCCAGATGGGACAACTGTTAAGTCAAATCCATCTCCTCATTTTCAGACAACTCATTGTGACCCAGCCTTCACAACAGACTTTGATGGGACGTTTACTTTCCCTAGGAACCAAGGTTCTCTGGTCTGCGAAGCTCTTTGGTGGAGTCTGAGTATCTGCTGTACAGCGGTGGCTGTACAATTTAGCCTATAGTGTGACAAGTTGGTTTTTTTTCGAGTCAGTACCCATGAGAAAAGTTGTTTTCCTTCCCAGTCCCCCTTGCCAGCTCTGGAGGTGGAGCTAATGGCCATATGTGATAGAAGATTTGCCACTATTCCCTTCGTTTTGTCTTAGCATGGTTACACACTCTTCATCCATATGAGCACTGCACTACAACACCAGACTGCCAAGTCTTCTCCTTCCAAACTAGGTCTTGTGTTCTTAAAGTGTTAATTCCAGTGCTAGGTGTTCCTTTAGGAAGAAATTGACACCACTTTTAAAAGTTGCAACTCAAGTTCACCTTGAAAATCACTAGGAAGTCATTTTAAGAAGTAGGATACCCCTTTTAAAAGCTGGACTTTGCATTCTTAGAGGTAATGGGGTCCATCTTTTGAAGGTTTCACCTCTGGCCTCTGTGAAGATTCAGTCAGGGGTTCTTTTAAGGAGGACATCTATTTTTTGAACTTTGCACTCTTTAACCTCCTGAAGGGATGCACTGTTAGGTATCAGTGTCACCAATCCCATAGAGACAGAAACTATCTATTGCTTCGGACTCAGCATCAGGAAACAGCTAAAGATTGAGATAAAGTTTACCTCAAGATCCTAAAAGAATTGTTGTCTTGTATTCCTTAAAATGTCATCAGTTTCCTAATAGCTCTAATGGCTATACTTGGTTAAGACTCCACAGCAAGCTCTGCCTTCCAAGTCATTACTTTCAGTGGGGTTCTCTCAATGTTTATTTTAAAGTCTGTGTCAGTGAGAGGGTTGTTTCTCTGCTTCCGAGTTTACTCTAATTAAGTTTAATTATATAGTCTGAGTTTCCTCTTAGAGTTTCCCTTTATCTTTATTTCATGTCATTATTTGTATCATTATCTGTCTGTACAATTGTTATTCTGTTTATTATTTGATATATGATATTATTTGATATTTCTATCAATATATTTGTTCTTTGTGCCACATTTAAATGTGGATTTACAGTAAAACCACAAATTATTGATCTTTTAGCAATATTTACAAAAATTGGCCAAAAACAAAAGACTTTATTTTATCAAAATAATTTATGTTTTTTGCTAAGATGAACTTTTAATTGCTTAAAATTGAGTTTTAACAGGGTCAAATTTATTTAATTTTTCTGATCTTTAAATGTTACATAACAGCTAACATTTATATAAATTATTGTATAAAATTTTTCTTTCAAGACATTTGTAAACTGACTTCTGGATATTAAACAGTCACACATAGAGTCCAAAATCATAGAGGATGAAAGGGCTAGAAAGACGGTTCAAATGTTGGCTAATTAGTCTGAAAGATCCTGGTCAGGTCAGCTGGACCCTTTTATATACTTCTATATTCTGATGAGTCATCTGTCTTCTTGATCAGAGGGTCTAGGCAGAAGTCAGAAGTTAAACACTAATAGTGTATATTCTGTGATGGAATTTCTTCTAAAGGGAAGGCACATAGCCTTTTTTTCTATAGCATTGAGAGAGAAAAACTTGTAACTTGTACTCATAAGTCTCTAAGACTAATCTTGAGTAATCTAGATCACGTATAACAAAAAAGAAGCAAATGTAGGGGGCACTTGCCTGGCTTTACACACGCAGAAGTAACCTGTAACCAAATAGTTAAATAATGACCGATATTAAAAGTAAGTTTGTTAGTCCAGCCTAGTATCCTCATACTGAGCTAGTTAATCCAGAGAACATGGTGCTCCTAAAGAGTGGGTTTACTTTGGGGGGTGAACCTGAGTCTACCTTTACCTCTCAACCTGGTAGACAGAAAATAACATCCTGGCATGCACCCTTCCCTCGAATCACTTGATCACATACATATTTTAATTTTCTTGTCAAATTTATTTCTACTAGGGTTAAACACTCCATCCTTAGGCAATGCTTTGACAAGGCTCTCAGCCCCTGTTGTCCAAAGTCACCCTTCCTTTAAGCCTACCCGATCAAGAAACAGGTGCCTTCTCTTCACATCACCACTAATTTTGTTTTCTTTTTGTTGACAATACCTGCCAGTGTAAATATATATAGATATATATAGATAGTTGGGGAAGAATATGACAGTAAGTCTATAATTAAAAGATTGGGAAGAAATGACTCCCCAGTGGAAGTCCCAGTCCCCAAAATGGCTCTATTCTACAAAAGCCAGGAACAACTGCAATATCTGAATTGTACAACAACAAAAATTAACTGAAACTTAGTACCAAAGATCTCCCTTCATATATATGGAGGGAATATTATGCCAGAAAATTGGTTGAAAACCAGTATTTTTCTCTAAGTAGGACTCCTCATTGAGATACGTGCAATTGATCATTACATGCTTTCTGTTCTTCAGCTACCTCATGGGCCACTGCTCCTTCTGCATGTTATTAAATAAGCCTGTTCATTCCAAAGACTGAATTCTTTCACCAACCATCAAGTCCACAGTCATGCTAAAAGTTTTTATTTTGTTTTTGTTTTTGAAATTCAGGAAAAGTTGTACAGAAAGAAAAGCAATCCTATATTTTATCAATTTTAACATTTAGTCTTGAAAAAGATTGGATACTCAACATTTTCTACATGGGATAAAAATGATTGATTCATATCAAGGTTTTTCCTTTCTATGTTGCCTTAATGCAAACTAAAATCATGTATGTAATGCAAAATGTTAGTAGGAATAGAATAAAGCCTCTGCTCAGGTTAATAGATGTAAACGAGATCTGCTGTACAATCACGTTTTTCCATCTTTGGGTTAATAATTAAAATAATTTCTGTCAGTTATATAATATCTATGTCTAAATAGAGTTATCTATGAGTACTTGTGAGGCTTCCTTTACATTTACATATGATATTGCATACAAATTGCCATACGATTCAAATCATTTGCACAGTGACTCTAGTGATTCATGGACATACTGATGATATTGGCTGGTTTTTGAAATCAAAGGTTTTGCATGGGTAAGTACATGTCCATGTGCTTGTTTTAGGCATTTTATCACTGAATGACATTTATTTCTTGATAAATGCTAAGCTTAAATAATCTTCATTCTCGGTTTTACTATTGCAGTTGTTTACTTAATGATTCAATTTTAAATTATTAAAAGATTCATTTATTTTATTATTTTATGTATATGTATGTTTGCTTGTGTGTGTATATATGTACATCACATATACATGTGTTGGCATGTGCCCAGTGCCAGTGCCAACATGTGGTTCTAGGAATAGAGCCTATGTCCCTTACAAAAACAACAAGTACTCTTAACCACTAAACTTTCTTTCCAGATCCAAAAAATTTTGAATAGAAATTTTGGTAAAATTGAAAGGACAATGATATGCCAATGAACAATTGATGACAAATTTAATAATAAAATGGCTCATGTTAGGATGATGGATATTTAGTTTGTAGAAGTGCTCGTAAAACAGAACACATAAGAGACATTTATCGGTATTAGTAAAATTCTTTTCACCAATAAAATATATTTAAATAGGAACATTTGTTTTATTATAAAAACACAGAAAATAATATTCAAATTTTAAGGAATGGAAATAATTTTCTAACCATTTTAATGATATGAATCACAGAAGCATTTTCCGGCTGCTTGTTGTTTGTGTTCCTTTGTCTGGTAAGCTACTGGCTTTTATCTTCACTCTGATTTAGAATGATGTGTAACTTGTCATTTCACAATGTGCAAAACCAATATGCAAATGAGTAAAGAGAGGGGGAAAACTAACATTTAAAAGTTCACAAGGCTGGCAAGCACTCTGCATTTCAGTCTTATGAAGCCATGCTTCTTCTGGGGTATGTTTCATGTAAGAGGGTAAAGAGGTCCCTGCAAAGGACTGTGCATACAATCCTATAGGTTCCTTTAAAGAATCTACAAACATGCTCAATTTCTCTGTTTAACGAGTGATCTAGATAAAATGCTGGAGTGTGTGAGGAGTGTGCACTTAAACACTGTTCAATTTCTCAGGACCTCAGACCCTCACTTGCATAATAGAGTTAAGCCTCTGTGAGTCCCAAGTGTCTGTAGAGCACTATAATTCAACAGCAGAGAAGCATCACAGCCAGGCTGTAATATTCGCATAAAAATGAGATTTCTAAGTAAAGGCAGTATGATTAATGTATAGAAGACTCACTAAGGATATAATTTATTGATAACAAATGTTATACCTTCATCAATTTTTCGAGGGAGTCATAAACACAATAAATTTAAGAAACTAAATTAGTTTTTCTTATACTTACTATCCACTGGAAAAAATATGGCTTATTTAAACCAAGAGTCTACATTATAAGTTTACCAGTCAATAACTTTTAGCAAAAGTTTCACGTCTTTATAACAGAAAGAGAAAACAGACCAAAGAGGTCCAAGCCTTGCACAGTCTATCAGGAAAGGAAGTCAGCACTGGCTATGAGCTTCTCTGTCTTCATTGTAGGATGCATCTCACAAGCTAAAGTAGATTTTACAGTTTCTCTTGAGGAGAAAACCCAAATTTATTTAAGAATTAAACAATCTATACAATTGTTTAAAAGGCACTGCATTGAAGTCACTCTTTGAGAAGCTCACAGATTTAAATCAAGGTTGTATTTGAAATGCTGCCTTGACAACCACAACTCTGACCTTCTATACTGCTAAGAACCCTGGCTATGAGGGCCAGAAGAGAGGATACCCTGCAGAAAAAAAGATAGAACCACTCTGTCTGATTGTCTTCCAGAGTCTAGAAAATAAGAAAAAAATTAATGTAGCCACAAAAACAATAAATGTGGTTCCCCATAGGATTAAATGCAAAGGAATCAGGTCCAAGAGTGTGGATACTTGATTTGGCTATACAAAAGATGGAAAGAGAGAAGTTTGAACTTTGAGTGAAAACCAGAGAGCTTGGAACTATTTGTTCTTCCTTGAGTCTTATCCCTCATGGACATAAACCATCCTCTATGTTGTTGTATTTAACTGTGTGTCATCCCACCTCTCTTTTACACTTGACTTATCATCAAGGACAGGGATTGGCTTTGTTTCTTATTGCAGTCAGCTCTGTTTGATGAAGAATGAATCTGTCAGAAAATGCTTGGTTAGCAAATTTGTGAATGCCTGAGTGAATAGATGCATGAATAAGTGATGAATGAATGAATGAAGGCAAGGTGTTCAAAGAAAGACCTGTATCCCTAGAGTTATCTTAAATTGACAAACAGTCCAAAAAAAAAAAAAAAAAAAACTTCTGACCTCAAGCATATCAAGCATAGCATATTAACATTCTCTCCTGGAGTAAACTACATACTAAGGCAGTGTGTCTGTCTATCTGTCTGTCTCTGTCTCTCTGACTCTGTCTCTTTCTGTGCGTGTGTGTGTGTGTGTGTGTGTGTGTGTGTATTACATGTGGCTAGGATTGCATTTATGCATGAATCAGATGATGATATACTGACTGGTTTTATATCAATATCTCACAAGTTAGAGTCATCATTGAGAAGGGAACCTCAACTGAGAAAGCATTTTCTTAATTAATGATTTATAGGGGAAAGTCTAGCCCATTGTGGGTGTGGCCATTGCTGAGCTGATAGCCCTGGATTATATTTAAAAGAGTGGGCTGAGCAAGCCATGAGAAGCAAGCCTGGAAGCAGTATTCTTCCATGACCCCTGCATTAACTCCTGTCTCCAGCTTCCTGCCCTGTGTGAGTTCTGGTCCTAATTTCCTTTAGTGATGTGGTAGTGTAAGCCAAATAAATGCCTTCATTTTCCATGTATGCTAGGGAATGCAAGCTAATGTATTCATACTTACACGATAGGGAATTTAGTGACAGCCATTTTCCAACCCTGATATTCTTAATAACAAAATGGTATATCACACTTAAATCATTTGGAAATTTAATAGGCATTTTGAGATTCATGTAGTTGGAATTACTCTTTTATGGAGTAGGTATTATGAGTCTCAGTTTATACATGTAAAATAAATACTAAATGAATGTAATATATAGTGGCTGCTATATCTTCAGACTATTATTACTTTTACTCATGTGATAAGTTAATATGAGAATGTACACAGTGTGAGTGTGGTTTGGGGAATGCTAAAGTTGACATGTTTCAACTAACAGTATAGTTCACATTTGTTTACTTGTACACAACTATACATGTTCTTTTAAGAGGACCAATCACTCATTCACTCACATACTCATATTCTGGTCTTTTCTTGCAGAAGTATAAATTCTATATTTCAAAAGTATAAATTAAAAGCATATCATTCCCAGGTATAATGCAAATTTATAACTGACTTAAAATTGCTTCCTAACCTTCTGCACCAATTTTGCATTCTGTACATCAAGAAATAAAGTATACAACAAAGTAATTTAAACCATCTAACTGTGATAGTATGTAACTCTATCTATATCCTGCATAATATACCATGTCAATGTTCAATCTTGGGTGACATATGCCACTTGTAGCCTGATAACCAAGCTCATGTGTATAGCCTTACTATCTCTCCAGGCTTACTACCTTTCATAATTCTACTGCACAGAACAGTCTTTCTCTACTGCTTGCAGGTTTTCCCTTTACTTGAGTATTTCTCACCCACACTTAAAGTTCTTGAAAAGAGTGCAATGTCATGTTCACTTTCATAACTTCAGTCTATATGAAGTTCCAGTTGCCACACATGGGGATAGCTCAGAAACTACTTTCTATGTGCTGTACTTGCTTACAGGAAGCAGTCTTAGATATGATCTCTGCCACATGAATTTTCTTTGATACAAATTATGCAAAAAAATTATAGTACTTGGTCCTCAATTCTAAAAACATAAATGATGTTTCTAACTACTTTTGTATGTTTTCCTAAATATGAATATAAGCAATGGATTGCATGTGTGATACATTTAATAGGGGTTTGTTTAGATCATAATGGTAGCTGTCAGCAGGGTTTCTGGTACTGGGTTCTTGGAGGAAATGGTGTTTAATCTAACAAATCAATAGTTTACATGCTGCACTGGTTTTTCTCAACTAGTTAGAATCAGCCTTCCTCAATTCCAGTGATGTCACATTGGTATATTGAAATCCGTTGTATGGAAAAATCTTCAGTGTGGAACTTCACTCTCTGTCCTCCTGGAATGCTAGAGAAAAGTGAGGAAGTACTCAAATATGAAGGACGCATGGTACCTCTGTTGTAGTCATTGGTTTTGGACAAAACCTTATTGGAAATGTGAGCATAGACTCACACAAGTGGCCCCATTCTTGAATAAGCACGTCTAGTAAGTAGTGCAGCACCCCATCTATAAGCTGTGGGGAGACATGGCTAACAGGAAATGCTGTGAGTAAATGGGTAATAGTGCTCCCATCTTGTTCAATATTTTTTTATTGTTTTTCAATGTGGTCATTTATGCTAAAAATTTTAAATGGAAAGTTTGAGAAACAAAGAACTACTAAGTTTTCAGTTGCACATCTTTCTGAATATGGTAATAATATCTTGAATTTTCACACTGAAGTCACACAACCAACATGTGAACTCTCCTTTCAGCATCATTTTCTCACTTTAATACCTGTGCATTAGCCATTTGCTAACTACGGTGGCTACTCTTTGTCAACTTAACACAGAGCAGTTTCATCTGAGATGAGGGAACCTCAACTGAGGAATTGCTACCATCAGTTTGGTCTGTGGGTATTTTGTGGGAATGTTTTCTTAATTAATAATTGATGTGGGAGAGCCCAGCCTACTGAGAGTGCTGCCATCCATGTGCAGATGGCCTTGCATTATATAAGAAAGCAAGCTGAGCAAGCCACAGAGAACAAGAAGGTAACCAGCACTCCTCCATAGCTTTCACTTCAGTCCCTGCTTCCAGGTTCCTATTTAAATTTCCCTTGATAATGGTAGAATATGACCTGTGAGCCATATAAACCCTTTCCTCCTCATGTTGGTTTTGGTCATGAAGTTTATCACAAGCAAGAGAAAAAGTAATGAATACAATAGCCATCTTGGTTTTCAGATCAGTTCTTGTCACATCAGAGTGATTATGTTGGGTAACTTCTACTTATTTTGAATTAGCCCATGATCATAATTTTATTCTAATTGTTATTAATTGATGTGATGGTTTTTACTTAATTTATAAAATAAATTTTGTCATAACTATGCATATATTAGAAAAAAGAGAGCACATATTGGTACTATCCACCATTCAAGACAACCCCTGTGGATATTCAAATGCTTCGTCTACAGATAAAAGATAGGGAAAATTATTACTCAGAGCTGTCAGTCATGTTACAGATGGCAATCCACGTAGAGAAAAAAAATTAAACAGTGAAATGCTTTGCTATAACTCTGGTGAGAAGTCAAAGCAAACAGAAGGTAATGGCTTCTAGTTGGGATGAGCAGGCTATAAGGTCACAGGAGACGCCGAGATTTACAGGAAAAGTAAGAACTTTGATTTGACATACTAAATTTCAAGAACATGCTAGAATGATTTTAGGTATAAGATGTAGCCATTGGAGTATCCTGATCTCATTTTAGGGTTCTGGGCTCTATTGGTACACTCAGAGGTCACCTCTCAGTGAATAAAGATAATATTTTTCTTGTACAGTTATCCACTGCATACATTTATTTAAACATGTATTCCACAGATAAACACTTCCTCAGAGTAAAGTGCTAGAAAATTGTTTTCCAGGCAAAATAACCCACAAAACATCTGGAATAGCAATTCTAATGTATAATAAAATAGTCTTTCAATCAAAAGTAATCAAACTAGATTGGGAAAGAGACTTCAAACTCATCAAAAGAAAAATCTACCAAGAGGACATCTCAATTCTGAACGTGTATGCTCCAAATACAATGGCAGCATATGCATAAAAATCATTGCTAAAGCTTAAACCACATGGAACCTCACATATTAATAGTGAGAAACTTCAATACCCCACTCTTACGGATTGATAGGTAGATAAGACAGAAAATAAACAGATAATGATTCTAAAAGAGGTTATGAATCAAATAGACCTAACAGATATCTATAAAACATTTAACCCAAATGCAAAATAATATATATTATTCTCAACACCTCATGGAACTTTCACCAAAATTAACTATACACTCATACAGCACATAAAAGAAGATAGAAAGAACCCCTTTCATCTTATCAGATCACCATGGATTAATGATGAGCTTCAACGATATCAAAAAAACAACAGAAAACCTATAAACTCATGGAAACTGAATGACTCTCTACTCAATAACCAATGTGTCAAAAAAAAAAAAAGAAAGAAAGAAAGAAAGAAAGAAAGAAAGAAAGAAAGAAGTTAAAGCCTTTCTAGAATTCAATAAAAATTAAGATACAACATACCCAAACTTATGGAACACAAGGAAAGTAGCAGTAAGGATCTTCATAAAGAAAATGGAAAGATCTTATACTAGCACCTTAAAAAAAACACTTGACAGTTCTAGAACAAAAAGAAGCAAACACACACAAGAGGAGTAGATGGCAGGAAATAATCAAACTCATGCCTGAACTCAACAAATTAGAAATACAGAGAACAATTCAAAGAATCAACTAAACCAAGAGCTGGTTCTTTGAGAAAATCAATAAGATACAACCATTAGTTAAACTAACTGAAAGGCAGAGAGACAGTGCCCACATTCACAAAATCAGAAATGAAAAGGAGAACATAGCAACAGACAATGAGGAAATTCAAAGAACCATTAGGTCTTACTTTAAAAGCCTTTACTCCACAAAATTTGAAAGTGTAAAGAAAATTTATGATTTTCTTGACAGATTTTACACAAAATCAGTATCAGGTAAAATATCTAAATAGGACTCCCGTCCCGGAACACTGGTTCCTTCCAGTCTGGGCCAGAACACTGAGCAGATCTTGGGTGGCAGCTCTGCCCCCAACCTCCAAGAACCCAGAGGAAGCAGGGATCCCAGGCGCTTGAACTCAGGCAGTATCTTAGGTAAGCAGACAGCAGGGCCCGCCCTAAACAGGGAGTAACTGGGAACCAAAAGGACCCAGGAAGTCACTCCGGCCCAGAACACTGATTCCTTCCGGTCTGGGCCAGAGCACTGAGCAGATCTTGGGTGGCAGCTCTGTCCCTAACCTCCAAGAACCCAGAGGAAGCAGGGATCCCAGGCGCTCTAACTTGGACAGTGTCTTAGAAACTAGTTCTCACATCTGAGGCCTGGATCAGACCTCTGCCAGGTCTGCTGTTGTATGAACCCCGGATTCCACCTGAGACATACTGGAAGGTCCACTCAATCCAGAGCCACAGAGGAACAAATGAACTCAGAGCTTCAGACAACATATCCTGAGATATTCTAGAGGAGACACTGCACCCAGAACAGCAGACACCTAGCTGGACTACTACCTTGGAGGCACCATATCCTGAGGCATACTAGAGGTACCACTGTAATCAGTGCAGCTGGAAAAGATCAAAGAGACATCTGGACCCCTAGGAGATCAGACACAAGCTAGATAACTAGAAAGACAGGCTTCAGTCAGAGACAGCAAGTACAGGCAGCACTAGAGTTAACCAGATGGCAAAAGGCAAGAGCAAGCACGTAAGCAACAGAAACCAAAGTTACATGGCATCATCAGAACCCAGCTTCCCCATCAGAGCAAGCCCTGAACACCCCATCACACCAGAAAAGCAGGAATCAGAATTAAAATCACTTCTCATGATGATGATAGAGGGCTTTAAGAAAGACATAAATAACACTCTCAAAGAACTTAAGGAGAGCACTGGTAGACAGATAGAAACCCTTAAAGAGGAAACACAAAAATCCCTTAAGGAATTGCAAGAAAATGCAACCAAACGGGAAAAGGAATTACACAGAACCATGCAGGATCTAAAAATGGAAGTAGAAACAATAAAGAAATCACAAAGGGACAATACCCTGGAGATAGAAAACCTAAAAAAAGAGATCAGGAGTCATAGACACAAGTATCACCAACAGAATACAAGAGATGGAAGAGAGAATCTCATGTGCAGAAGATACCATGGAAAACATTGACACAACTGTCAAAGAAAATGCAAAATACAAAAAGCTACTAACCCAAAATATACAAGAAATCCAAGACACAATGAGAAGGCCAAACCTAAGGATAATAGGTATAGATGAGGGGGAAGACACCCAACTTAAAGGACCAGTAAATATCCTCAACAAAATTATAGAGGAAAACTTCCCTAACCTAAAGAAAGAGATATCCATAAATATACAAGAAGCTTACAGAACTCCAAATAGTTTAGACCAGAAAAGAAATACTTCCCGCCATGTAATAGTCAAAACATCAAATGTACAAAACAAAGAAAAAATACTAAAAGCAGTAAGGGAAAAAGGCAAAGTAACATATAAAGGCAGACCTATAAGAATTACACCAGACTTCTCACCAGAGACCATAAAAGCCAGAAGATCCTGGACCGATATCATACAGACCCTAAGAGAACACAAATGCCAGCCCAGACTACTGTACCCAGCAAAACTCTCAATCATTACTGATGGAGAAACCAAAATATTCCATGACAAATCCAAATTTATACAGTATCTCAACACAAATCCAGCACTTCAAAGAATAATTGGTGGAAAACTCCAACACAAGGAGGGAAACTACAACCTAGAAAAAGCAAGAAAGTAATCTTCCAAAAACCCCAAAAGAAGATAGTTACACAAACATATCTCCACGGATGTTAGCCCAAAAGCTTGGATTAGCGAAGACTCAACCCACAGACCACATGAAGCCCATGAAGAAGGAAGACCAAGAGGGGATGCCTCAGTTCTACTTAGAATAAGAAACAAAAATGCTCAAGGGAACAAATAGGGAAACAAAACATGGAACAGAAACTGAAGGAGGGGCCATCAGGAGACCATTCCACCTGGGTATTCACCCCATGTACAGCCACCTAATCTAAACACTGTTGTGGATGGCTGGAAGTGCATAATGTGAGGAACATGATATAGCTGTCTCCTTAGAGGTCATCCAAAGACTAACACACTCAGAGGACAATGCTCACAATTAACCACTGGTATGATCAGGGGTTTCCCAATGGAGAACTTAGTGAGAGGACTGAAGGAGCAGAAAGGGTTATTGACCCCAGGTGGAAAGCAACAATACCAAACAACCAGAGCCCCCCAGGGTCTAAACCACCAGCCTGGGAACACATAGAGAGGGACCCAAGACTCCAGAGGTATATGTAGGGGAGGATGGCCTTGTCGGACATAGGTGGGAGAGGAGTTTCTTGGTCCCATAAAAAAAATGAACACACAGTGGGGGGGGGGGAAATGTGAGGGCAGGGAGGGGATAGTGAGGGGGGGTAGGTGTGGTCACTGCCTCATAGAAGCATGAGGAGGGGGATGGGATAGGAGGTTTCTGGGTGGTGGGAGGAAGTAGGGTAAGGGGATAAAATCTGAAACGTAAATACTACAACCAATTTTAACAAGAGGAAAAAAAAAGTCTTCCGAACCAACATCTTTAAAAAAAAATGTCAGCCCCCTGGGGGTGGGAAATTTTTTTTTCTTGATACTAAAACTTGTTCTGAGAATTGTATATTGCAGAATACACAGCCTTGGTGTATCTACTCATCAAGCATACTGAACAGACCTGCCAAAACCTCTGATGTCCTGGAATTCCATCTGGATTCAGTGAAGACATGGCATCAGAGGCTTATCAACTTACTCTTCCCCCCACCCCTCTTCTAAAATCTCAACACCCTTAATCAGCTTGAAGAAGTTAAAGAAGTGTCAGCGCTCCTATTCCCTGAGCTTGGGGACTAATGTGGTTAATAATGGTCTGTCTTTCTAGGGAAAAATAGTGGTTTTGTTGCAACAGGGGGGATTAGCTAGGACTTATTGCATAGCCATAACCTATTGGTAGAAATCTGTATAATTATTATCAAGATGAAGTTATAATTTCTTAAATGGTACAAAATTTACTTTGATCTCAAATTTAAGGTTTTCATTGGTACGAGCCTCTTATTAATATAAAAATGAGATGAATATTGATATGCTCATGGGCATTGTGCCTGTATAACACATTTAGGAGTAAAATGCCTAGACCTAGCCCTTTTTTAACTTTTTTAACTGATTTGGGATGGTTAACCTATGAGTTAAGGGACTATAGCAAATTCATATTTTTGAGTTTATTGTTAGGGTGTTTTCCATATTTTATTTAGAAATAGCTAAAAGGAGTGAACAGACAACAGTCCAGGTTACCTTTCATGGATAGTTGGTTTTCAAAACATCATAAGTCCATAGAACTGACACTACAAATATTTATATATTAATGTTCATATTGATTAGAGACCTGTCTGCTCCTGACAGCCTCCTGTCGTGGATTCTAAGAAGAAATTGAGCATCCTTGGAGTTACTCCAGTTGTGTGGTAACAGCCACTAGGCAAGAATTGCCTCTCTCCATCTACAGACAAATTACTGTCCAGAAAAGGACACACATGCAGAATAGTCGACTGATTATATCTGCCTAGACAGAGTAATCAGTCCTTAATAATCCTGCATCACTAAGGTCTGTCAGATGATTCTGGGCCAGAAGGCTGAAGATTTGATGCTCCAACATTCGGTAGTATAAGGGCTTTTCAGGTGTTCAGAGGTCTCTATAAATTGGCTAAGTTTCAGAAGCTATGCTTTGTGCTTCCCACAATTATAGTTAACTCAGTCATTCTGGATTTCTGATGGGGTTGAAAACTTATAGCTATTGACGTTAAGAGAAAAGATTTGAGTGGATGGTCTTCAGCTGACATTCATCCTAAAGCCAGGTTCAGAACTAAATGTTTTAGTTAGAATAGATGACAGAGGAGCTGGTTAGTCAACAAAAGGATGGACTGGGTATTAGAACTATCCTGTACCTCACTGGTACAAATTGGCATAATTATGCTCTAATTGTATTTTGAGAGAAAAGTTTCATTTTAACAGGAAGGGTGATGTGTAGGAGGAGGTAAGGTAGGAGGAGTACTGAGAGGAAGAAAAGGAGTAAGAAGAGGAGAAGAAGAAGGAGAGGAGAAGCTAGGTGATGAAAGAGAGAAAGAGTGGGGAGACAGGGAGGCAGATATTCATGTATCTCCACCAGTCAAAGATAGTTGTTAAATCTAGGTCGGTCAGTGGGTTACACCTCTGATTGAACAATTCCAAACTTATAAAGCTTATGATTAACATTATTTTTTAAAAATGTATAAATGCAAAAAGGAAAAGGGGGCATGGGATAGGGGTTTTCTAAGGGGGGGAAGGGGGAAAGGGGATGGCATCTGAAGTGTAAATAAAATATCTAATAAAAAAATAATAATCCAAAAAAAAGAAATTAACTAGCACCACAGAGAAAAGAAATATATCTAAATAGTCCTATAACCCCTAAGAATATCGAAGCTGTCATTAAAAGTCTCTCTGCCTAAAAATGCCCAGAGCCAGGTGGTTTTAGCATGGAATTCTACCAGACTTTCAAAGAAGATCTAATGCCAATACTCCCCAAATTATTCCAGAGAAATAGAAATAGAAGTAACATTACCAAACTCATCCTATGTTGCCACATATCTAAACCACATTAAAAAAAAATGAAAAAAATTTCAGACCAATTTAACTTATGAACATTGATACATAACTACTCAATAAAGTACTCACAAATCAAATCCAAGAACACCTAAAAAGTATCATCCAGTAGGATTAAGTAGACATCCTCCGAGGGACGTAGGGATGGTTCAGTATATGAAAATCCATCAATGTAATCCATCATATAAACAAACTGAAAGAAAATGATCACATGATCATCTCATTAGATGCTTGAAAAGCTTTTGACGAAATCAAACACCCCTTCAAAGTCTAAGAGCAATCAGCAACAAAAGGCACATACCTAAACATAATAAAGGCAACACATAACAAGCCAATAGCCAACACCAAACTAAATGGAGAGAAAGTTAAAGCAATCCCACTAAAATAAGGAATGACAAGAAAACCTGCCCAGTCTCTACCTCTGTATTCTATATAATACTTGGAATTCTAGCCAGAAAAATAAAACAACAAAAGTAGAACAATAGTATACAAATTTAAAAAAATGTCAAGTATAGTTATTTGCAGATGATATGATAGTGTTCATGAGTGTCCCCAAAAATTCTATCACAGAACTCCTAGAGCTAAAACACAACTTTGTTAAAGTAGATGGTTAAAAAATTAACTCAAAAAATCAGTAGGCTTTTTTATACAATCAATAATTGGCTGAGCAAGAAATCAGGACAAGAACACCCTTTACAATAGGCAAAAATAACATAAAATACCTTGAGATAACTTTAACCAAGCAAATGAAAGACCTGTATGACAAGAACTTCAAGTCTTTGAAGAAGAAAATTGAAGATATCCAAAAATGGAAATATCTCCAATGGTTATGGATCAGTGGGAATAGTATAATGAACATTGCCATTTTACCAAGAGAAATCTACAGATTCTATGCAAATCTCATAAAATTTCCAACACAATTCTTTATAGGCTTTGGGTGAACATTCTCAGATGGATATGGAAAAATAAACGAACCAGGGTAGCATAACCATCCCTGAACTCAAGCTGTAGTATAGATCAATAGTACTAAATACTACATGGTGTTGATATAGAAACAGATAGGTTGATCAATGGAATTGAATCAAAGGCACACACCTACAAACAATTGACTTTTGACAAAAAAGTCAAACCCATACAATGAAAAAAAGAAAGCAGTTTCAACAAAATATTTTTGTTTAGAAAGATGTTTACATGTAGAAGAATGCAAACATATCCATAAATATCACTATTCATAAAACTCAAGTCCAAGTTAATCAAAAACCATAACATAAAACCAGATTCACTAAATCTCATATAAGAGAAAGTTGGAGAATAACCTTGAACTCATTGGAACAGGAGACAACTTCCTAAACAGAACACCAATGGCTCAGTCAGTAAGATCAGCAATTGATAAATGTGACATCGGGAAAAGTGAAAAGCTTCTATAAGGCAAAGGACACCATCAACAAGATGAAACAGTAGCCTACAGATTGGACAAAGTTCTTCACAATCCTACATCTGAAAGAGGGTTAATATCCAAAATATATATAGATGTCAAGAAGTTAGACACCAAAAACCCAAATAATTGAATTTTAAAATGAGTTACTAACATAAACAGAGAATTGTCAACAGACTGATCTCTAATGGTTAAGAAGCACTTAAAGAAATATTCAACATACTTAGTCATCAGAGAAATGTATATCAAAATGTCTCTGAGATTCCACCTTACAGTCCTCAAAATGGCTAAGTTCAAAAAGTCAACTGGCAGCACAGGCTAGTGAGGATGTGAAGAAGGGGAACATGCCTCCATTGCTCTTAGGAGTACTTGTTCAACTACTCTGGAAAGACCCAGCTATACACCTCTGGTCACATACAGAAAAGATTCTGCATCATCCCACAAGGACACTTGCTCAACTATGTTCATAGCTTGATTTGTAATATAATGAAACTAGAAAGAACCCAGATAAACCTCAATGAAGAATGAATAAAGAAAACATGGTTCATCTACACAATGGAATACTAATCACCTATTAAAACAAGAACATAATGAAAATTTCAGGCAGATGGATGGAAATTGAAAATATTACCCTGAGTAAGGTAACCCAGATTCAAAAGGACATACATGGTATATGCTTACTTATGAGTGGATATTAGTCATAAAGTACAGGATACCCATGCTACAATCCACAGACTCCTAAAAGCTAAATAATTAACTGTGAAAGGGAATGGGGAGGGGAACAACATGGGAGGGGTCAGATATAGTGAGAGCTAGGGAGAGAGTGCTGGGAGAGTGGATGGATATCAGCAGGGGAGGCATATTTAGGACATGCAGGAGGCCTGGAATGTAGAAACCTCTAGGAGTCTACAAGAGTGATTCTAGCTGAGACTCCAAGCAGTGGGGAATATGGAACCTAAAGTGGCTACCTCCTCTAGCCAGGCAGGGCTCCCAATGAAGGGATAAGACACCAACCCAGTTACAAAACCTTCAACTCAAAATTTGTCCTGCCTATCAGAAGTACAAGGAAAATGATGCTGTAGAGACTGAAGGAGTGCCATCCCAATGACTGGCCCAACTTCAGATCCATCACATGAGCAAGAACCAATACCTGACACTATTAATAATATTTTGTTATGCTTGTAAACAAGAGCCTAGAATAATAGTCTTCTGAGAGACTCCACTTAGCAGCTCACTAAAAAGTTGCAGAGACCCATAGCCAAACATTAGACAGAGAATGGGAAGTCTTGTGGAAGTTTGAGTAAGGATTGAAGAACCCAGAGGAGATAGGAACTCCATGTGACTAACAGAGTCAACTAACCTTCAGGGCTCTCAGAGACTGAACCACCAACAAAAGAGCATAAATTTGCTGGGCCTACCCACCTCCTCTGCACATATGTAGCAGTTATACAGCTCAGTTTTCATGTGGGTTCTCCAACAACTGGAATGGGTGCTTCTCCTGACTCGGCTGCCTGGTTGTAGACCCTGTTCCTCTATCTTGGTGTTCTTCTCTTTCCTCAGTCTGAGAGGATATACCTAGTCCTACAGTACCTTGAGGTGCCTGGGTGGGTTGGTTTTCTGGAAGGCATCTCCCCCTTCTCAGAGGTGAATGGGAGGGTGAGTAGTGGGAGGAGTTGTGTGAGGAGGAGACTGGGAGAAGATGGAGAGGCTGCAATTGGGATGTAAAGTTAATATGTACATAAATTAATGGAAAACAAACTTATTCCTCTTCACTACAAGGCACATGTTTGGAAATACAAATATTAACCCTTAAATAAGGAACAAAAGTCTTGGGACTATCTATACACAAAGGGTAATGTCTTCGTTATCAGGACTTGGAAAAACTGCCAGGCACCATATCTAGTCATGCTTCAGACACGTGTAAGAATTACATCAATGCCAATTGGAAGATACTTCCCATTTTATGTGGCTAAAAACCCAGTCAATGAGATGTTGATGGTTTAAATCATGTAAATATTCATCATAAGTCCAACAAGTTATAGAAGTTAATTCATATCAAGAAAAGATGTCACTTAAACCACACAAATACAACATTACTCTTTTCCTGAAATAAAAGTATGAGTTTTGTGATATAATGAAGAAGAAAAAGTTACATAAATAATATGAGGACAGGTAAGGGTATTGGAAAAACTAACAAAATCTGTGCTGTTGAATCTATATTGTTGAATCTGTATTGTTGAATCTGTATCTTTAGCCAGGAGATTCCTGAGCAGCAGTGACAGAACTCTCCTTACCTTAATCAACAGAGTTACCTCAAAAGCTCAAATTTATTTATCAGCTGGGACAGCACACTGTGTCTAAGCTAACAAGTTTGTCTGTTACATAGTAGGTGACTTGAGTTTATGTTCCTCTCAGCATCTCTTTCCTGGGTTCTGCATATGCAGTATGTCGCAGGTAGGTCTATGTATTTCCTGAGATAGTTCCTCAGCATGTGAGAAGCCTCTACCACAGAGAACCTAATCCTTTATTGAGTATGTTTAATACACAATTCTATTCCAGAAGACATCATTTTATTATAGTAAAAAAGATTAAATCAGCTCCCTTCTTCAAAAACAGATATCTTCCAGAGTGCTTCACTAGTCTCTAAATGTTATCAGAAGCAAAGTTCTGACTGATCTGCTCTCCAGACACACAGGAATATGAAAGTTTCATGGACAAAGACACAGAAATATCTGATGTATGTTTTTGTAGAATCTCAGCTTCTGGTAGTACACTAAGGGAGTGTGTTAGATTTGCTTCACATACTGTTTGATTGAGGTATGTGCAGAAACTGGCTCAGACTGTCCTACAGAATCAACCTAACTTTGTCTCAAATAAATAAACTCTCCCAGACTGTGAAGCTCTACCTTGGAAAACTAGATTTCTTTATCGTCTACACTTGGACTAGAGTTTTCGTAAATGTGAAAGTTCTGCTTCAGTTTCCAGGAGGAAATCTAAGATAATTCCAAGGTTCATAGACTATGGGAACGAACATCGACCTGTAAGTTTGACTAAACCAAAATGGTATCATTAATCACTTCACCTAAAGTGATTCCTGATTTTCATGGTAGAGTTTCCCAAAGACAATGCATAAATTATCAGTCTGCTTTGTTCTTAGAAGCCGTTTCATATTACAGGAATCACAAAGCCCTATGCCAGAACATTTTTGGAGTTATCTGAGGGCTACAGGGTCTCCTGGTGAACTTCAGCATGTTCTTGCATCTTTCAAGACCATCCATAAGTGGTAATACATTGTTTTCAGAAGTGAGACAACAAAAATGGAGGCTATTTTGTATAGACTAGAGTCACAGGAGGCAAGTAAATCTGAGATAGCAAGAGGGAAGGCAAAGATAGAGAGGAGAAGGGGGAGGAAGAGGCAGGGCAGAGGTGGAGACATCCATGGATGTTGGCAAGCTACATATTATCAGTCTTAGTCCATTTTTATAATTGAGAGTATTGATTCTCTCTTATTCTATTTTTTATGGCTGTGATAAACACCATGCCCAAAAGAAACTTGGAAATGAATGTATTTATTATAGTTTATATTTGTAGTTTTTCATTGCAGCATCTCATAACAGGAATGCAGAGGCAGGAGCTAAAGCCGAGGCCATGGAAGAATATAGTTTACTTTTCCAGTCTGCTCTATTATACACCCCAGGATCACCTTCTGAGAAGTAGTACCAACCCCAATTGAATGAGCTAATGCAAATCAATAATTAAGCATGAAACTGCTCCACAGATTTGCCTATAGGCCAATCTGATGGAGGCATTTGCTCAATCAAACTTTTCCTTCTCATATGAGTCTAGCTTATGTCAAATGGACAAAAAAAAAAAAAACCAGGACAGCTCTCTTATAGGGACTGCTATATGTCAGTTCTCATCCTTTTTCCAATGGTCTTACCCAGGTACTAGTTGAAAGGGAAGAATGGGCTTTCTACACTCTTGAGAGAATTAACACTGAGTGACAGGTAGTCTGTGATAAGGATGGGATAGGGACATTCAGAGATACTTACACTATAGGTGCTGGACACCTCTTCATGTTTCCAATAGAACCTCAATGAAATTTAAGGACACGCAGTTCAAGACATGGTAAGTTTGATTGTAAGGCATTGCGCAGCCAACAATTAGCTGAGGTGTTTAGAACCTCTCAGAATACTCAGACAGGGAATTGTCTTTTGAAAGAATCTTTAGGATCCAGTTGTGATAAAAAGAGAACATCAACATTCTTCTCTTTCCCATGAGTCCCAGGGTATAAGGTATTTCTTCACATGAACACCAGTGAAAAACTAGGGTTTTTCAAAAGATTGAGGAATATTATTACAGTGGTTCCTTTATCATCAAGTATCCCACATCTCTACCTAGACCTTTCAAATCGGATCAGGTGTAAGAGGACAACAGTATTTCATAAAAATTTAACCATGTTCAAAACTCTACCTTTAAGCTCCCTTTGATCTCATTTTATTCACAAAGCAGACCTGTCACAGATAGAAAAGTTCTAGTCTGGCTGGGAATTGTCATGGAAGAATCCAAATTCTTAAGATACCTCTTTATAAGTTCATTTCAACCATCTCAGAGTATAGAAAGCTCAAAATCAGAGGAAATCTAAAGACATTCATCAGTGGAATGCTGCCTACAGCTACACAGATGCTTTTTGTATTTTCCCATGAAGTGACAAGGTTCATTTCTTCTTTATCACAAGCTGGTGGTGGTGGTTTACCACTGCAGCCACTAGTGGAGTCAAAGTAATCAACAGAAATTAAGGGCAGTAAGTAAAGTAGGAAAGGATCATTGCATTAGAAGTAGTAATGAAGGTTATAGAAGCTAGAACAGGGAGATCGACAGTAAGCAAGCAAGATGAAAGTTCTGACAAAATGGCAAATAGCATCCACTGACCCTTGTGAAGCACTGAATTTTGGCCATAATTTTAAAATGTGAAATATTCATTACTTCCCTTCAGTGTGACTACAAGAGTAAGGAAGTATGAGGAAAGAGGAAGAGGAAAAAGCAGAGAAGTCTACAGGTAGAGAAAACTAAGATAACATATGCATATTATTTCTGTTACAAACGTGACATAAAGCTGCTATAATTAGGACATGACAGGTAGAACATAACACAATTTTTGAAATCCAATAGGTATGCAAACCTATAAACATCTTCAAAGTTGGCTATTTACACACATTGATATGCAGTTCTCATACAATTCGGTCCTCTGAGAATGCAATTCAACATGCAAGAAATATTTAGAGCCACCACTAGTCAACTTGAGACCACTTTCAGCCACACACACACAAAAAAAATAAGCCACATACAATGTAACTACAATACATACTCAAACCTGCTCAAACTGAGCATCAAAATCTGCTTTGTGACACTAGATTTCCCAGCTCTCCACACTCCATGAACATGTAGTTACATAGATGCATGTGGTCCTTCTCAGTGGCTTTTTCCACTTCTTATATAACTTCAAGTATGCAGGTATGCATGAGTGCTTCATTTGTTCCTATGACTACTATTATTCTATTAGATATATGTGTTTCATTTGATTTATCCAGTTCCCTGTGACTGACATTCAGATTATAGCTTTTGGCAATTATGAGTAATTCATGTAGAAATTTGTAGTTTTTATTCCCTTGAACAGATATCTAGAAGTGGAATTGTTAGTGATTCTATGTTTAATCATTTCAAGAGCTTGTGAAGTCTTTTCAACTCCAGTTCTACCATCCTATAGTCTCTGTAGCATTGTAGGAAATGCTACTGTCTTTGTCATTTGACAATGACTAATGTTTGTTCTAGCTATCACAAGTTTTAACAGCCTCTTATAATTTTGTTTGTTTGTTTGTTTGTTTGTTTTGGTTTTTTTTTGTTTTTGTCCTTGTTATGGCTTCAGTTGCTGTGATGACACATCATAACCAAAACAAGTTGGGGAGAAAAGAGTTTATTTGAGTTATATTTCCAAAGCTCTGTTCATCACATATGGAAGTCAGGACAGGATCTCAAAATAGGGCAGGAATATGGATGCAGAAGCTGATGCAGAAGCCATGGGGGAGACTTACTTACTAGCTTGGTCCCCCTGGCTTGCTCATTCTGCTTTCTTATAGAACACCAGCCCAGGGCTGTCACCACTCTCAGTATGCTTTGTCCTCTCCCATCAACCACCAATTAACAAAATTTCCTATATTGCTATCTTATTAAGGCATTTTTTTCTTTTTTGATGCATTGGATACTTTATTAGAGGATATGACTTATTCCTCATTCTAAATAGACGCATTTGCCAGTCAAAAAGACTTCTCCAGATACATTATGTGTATCAGCCAAGTTTGCAGGGATGTAGACACAAGGTCAGTATAATTTTGAATAGAAGTCAAAGAGATGAACCTGGGGGCCAGATAAAAAAAATACCTTACTACTCCAGAGAATTTAAGAAAGGCCCAAGACAGTAACTCAGGCCAGAAGTTGGCAATAAGAAAGACTAACTGGGCTGCTCCAAACATTGCAATTGAGAGCTTCAGACTAACATAATATAAAACAGAGGAAGTCAAAGTCTCAACTTTGGATATTCCACTACATATCATTTCAAAGAGAAACATATCTAACATACAACTACTCAAATTAATTTCTAAGTAGCAGGCTTTTTTATTTCATTGAAAAGTTTAAAAATCACTGAATAAAAATCCTGCTTTCACAACTATAAACATAGCAAACTCACTGCATTTCTTTCAGTTTCAAAGCAAGAGCTGTTCCACTAGTATTCATGGCCAATGCCTTCTTTGTATTGGGTTCGTCTCTACTTAATTAAAAGTATCTCCTTTCTTGTTGTTGCAGTTGTTGTTATTGAATTTACAATGTGTTCTATAAAATATTTGCTAAATATATAACAATCAAATTATACTAGTCAGTGTTTATATATCTTTAGCCATTAGTGGTTTTTAAGAGTAAGGTTTTTCTAATTAGTTTCATAGTCATGTTGAAGTACAAAGTGGGTTATTTTAACTTATGGTCACTCTACTATTTTAAAAATGTTTCCCTGGCCATTATCAAATTTTTATTCTCCTCTTAGTTTCTTCTCTGTCTGTGGTGACAACTATTACATTCATTTTTTTCTACAAGATCGACATGTGTTTTCAAATGAGTAAGAGCATGTGTTGTTTGTCTTTCTGAGTCTGGTTTATGTAACTTGACAAAATAGACTTCAGTTTTATTCATGGTCTTCCAAATGACAAGATTTATTTTCTTCTTTTGTATTTCTGAATTGTTTTCTTATTTATTAACATTCCAGTTGCTGCACCCACTCAGTCCCCCGTGACCCCCCACACTTTCTCATCCTTTTCTCATCTCCCTTGCCTCCTAGAGGGTGCCCCCAAACAGGCCTTCCTCAAGTCTCTCAATGATTAAGCTCATCTTCTCCCACTGTGGCCAGGCCTGGCAGACCTCTGCTACATGTGTGTTAGTTGCCTCAGACCTGCCCCTGTATGTTGCAGGGTGGTGACTCAGTCTCTGGGAGCTCTCTAAGGTCTGGGTTAGTTGAATTTGCTGTCTTCCTATGGTGTCTCTCTCCCCTTCAATTCTTTCAATCCTTCCCCTAATTTAGCCATAGGGGTCCCTGACGTTAGTCCAATGGTTGGGTGTAAGTATTTGTCTCTGTCTCAGTCAGCTGCTGGGAGGGCCTCTCAGCTGTGCTTACAGCCCCTGTCTGTAAGCACATCATCGCATCAGTAATAGTGTCAGGCCTTGGTTGCCTCCCTCCACCCCCATGAGATGGATCCTAAGTTCACCTTTCCTTTGATCTTTTCTCCAATTTTGTCCCTGTATTTCTTTTTAGACAGAAACAATTCTGGGTCAGAAATTTTGACTGTTGGTCAGTAACACTGTCCCTCCACTTGAGGTCCTGTCTTTCTACAAAAGATAGACTCTTTGAGTTCCCAATCCTCAATGTTGGGCATTTTGGCTAAGGTTACCCCTAATGAGTCCTGAGAGACTCTCATGTCCCCAGTCTCTGGTACTTTCTAGAGGGTACTCCCACCTCCAACCCTCCAACCCTCCAACACTCCCCCAGACATTTCTATGCATTCTCTTGGCCCTTTGGGCTTCTCTCCTGTGTCCCCCACCCCCTTATTGGCTCCTGTTCCCCTTTTCCCCTCTATCTCTTCTCTCTCACCCAGATCCTTCCCTCCCTCTTCCTCTCATGATTATTTTCTTCCCCCTTCTAAGTAGGATTGAAGCCTCCTCACTCGAGTCTTACTGCATATCACACTTCTTACAGTCTGTAGGCTGTATCCTAGGTATTCTGTACTTTTTGGCTAATATCCACTTATCAGTTAGTATATAACATGCATGTATTTTTGGGTTTGAGAGACTTCACCCATTTGCATGCAAAATTCCTGAAGTCCTCATTTTTAATAGCTGAATAATATTCCATTGTGTAAATGAACTACATTTTCTGTATCCATTCTTCAGTTGAGGGACATCTGGGTGGTTTTCTGCTTCTGGTCATTACAAATAAGGCTGCTATGAACATGGTGGATCATGTATCCTTGTGGTATGATGGGGCATCTTTTGGGTATATTCCCAAGAGTGTTATAGCTTGTTCTTCAAGTAGAACTATTTCCAATTTTCAGAAGAAGTTCCTTATTGATTTCCAGAGTGGTTGTACAAGTATGCACTCCCACCAGCAATGGAAAAATGTTCATCTTTCTCCACATCCTGTCAACATTTGCTGTCACTTGAGTTTTTGATCTTAGCCATTCTGATTAATGTGAGGTAAAATCTTAGGGTCATTTGATTTTCATTTCTCTGATGACTAAAAATTTTTAACATTTCTTTAAGTGCTTTAAGGCCACTTGAGATTTTTCTGTTGTGAATTCTCTGTTTAACTCTGTACCTCATTATTTAATTGAGTGATTTGGGTGTTTTGGAGGTTAACTTCTTGAATTCTTTATGTATTTTAGATGTTAGCTCTCTGTCAAATGTAGGGTTAGCAAAGTTTTTTTTTCCCAATCTGTAGGATGCCAATTTGTCCTATTGACAGTATCTTTTGTCTTACAGAGGCTTTTCAGTTTCATGAGGTCTCATTTATCAGTTGTTGATCTTAGAGCCTGAACCACTGGTGTTCTGTTCAGGAAATTTCCCCCTGTGCCACTGAGTTCTAGGCTCTTTCCAATCTTCTATTCTATTACATTCAGTGTATCTGGTTTTATATTGAGGTCCATGATCCTCTTGGACTTGAGCTTATTGCAAAGTGAATATATATATATATATATATATATATATATATATATATATATATATATATATATATATGTTTTCTCTCTCCTACATATGGACGTCAAGTAAGACCAGAATGATTTATTGAAGATGCTTTCTTCTCCACTGTATGCTTTTGGCTTCTTTGTCAGAGATCAAATGTTCACAGGTATATGGGTTTACTTCTGGGACTTTGATTCTATTCCATTGATCTACCTGTCTGTTTCTGTACCAACTTTTTCATTACTATTGCTTTGTACTACAGCTTGAGGTAAGGGATGGTGATTCCCCTGGAAGTTCTTTTATTGTTGAGATTTTTTTTTGGCTATGGTGTGTGTGTGTGTGTGTGTGTGTGTGTTTCCATATGGAGGTGAGAATTGCTCTTCTATGTCTATGAAGTATTATTTTGGAATTTTAATGGGGATTGTATTGAATCTATAGATTGCTTTTGGTAAGATGGACATTTCACTTTGGTAATCCTACTAATCCATGAGCATAGGAAATCTTTCCATCTTCTGAGGGCTTTGATTTCTTTCTTTCTTTCTTTCTTTCTTTCTTTCTTTCTTTCTTTCTTTCTTTCTTTCTTCCTTACTCCCTTTCTCTCTTTCTCTCTTTCTCTCTTTCTCTCTCTCTTGCTTTCTTTCTTTTTTTGTAGTTGAATTTCTTGTCATACAGATCTTTCAATAGCTTGGTAAGAGTTACAGCAATATATTTTATACTCTTTGTGGCTATTGTAAAGGGTGTTGTTTCCTTAATTTCTTTCTTAGTCTTTTATCAATTGTATAAAGGGAGGCTTCTGATGTGTTCAAGTTAATTTTATATCCTGTCATTTTGCTGAAGTTGTTGATCAGCTATAGTAGATCTCTGGTGGAATTTTGCAGTCCCTTATATACACCATCATATCATCTGCAAATAGTAATACTTTGACTTCTTCCTTTCCAATTTGCATGCTTTTGTTCTCTTTTTCTTGTCTAATTGCACCCACTAGAACTTTGAGTGCTATACTAAATAGATAGGTAGAGAGTGGACAAGCTTGTCTTGTCCCTGGTTTTAGTAGAATTATTTTAAGTTTCTCTCCATTTAGTTTAATGTTGCCTGCTTATTTGCTACATATTGCTTTTATTATGTTTAGGCATGTGGCATGAATTCCTGATCTCTCCAGGTCTTTTAATATGAAGTGCTATAGTATTTTGTTGAAGGATTTTTCAGCATCTGATAAGATGATCATGTGGTTTTTTTTCCTTGACTTTGTTTATATAGTGTATTACATTGGTGGATTTTTGTAAATTCAACAATCCCTGCATCCCTAAGATGAACTCTACATGATCATGGTGATGATGGCTATGATGTGTTCTCGGATTTGGTTCATGAGAATTATATTGATTATATTTGAATTGATATTCATAAGTGAGATTGGTCTGACATTCTCTTTTTTTGTTGGGTTTTTGTGTGGTTTATATATCAGAGTAATTGTGTCATCATACAAAGAATTAGGTAGTGTTCCTTCTGTTTATATTTTGAGAAATAGTTTGAGGAGTTTGTTATTAGCTTTTACTTGAATGTCTGGTAGAATTCTACACTAAAACCATTTGGGCCTGGGCATTTTTTGGTTGAGAGATCTGTGATGATTATTTCTATTTCCTTATGACTTATGGAAATACTGAGATAGTTTACCTGATTGTGATTTAACTTGGTATATGGTATCTGTCTAGAAAGTCAACTATTTCATCTAGATTTTCCAGTTTTCAATAGCAATAGACTTTTGTAGTATGTTTTGATGATTTTATTTTCATTTCCTCAGTTTCTGTTATGTTACACTTTTCTTTATTTTTAAATGTTTAAACACATCTTTTATTTATTTATGTATTTATTTATTTATTGGATATTATATTTACATTTCAGATTTTATCTCCTTATTCCCATTCCCCCCACCACACAGGAACCTCCTATACCATTCCCTCTGCTCATGCTTCTATGTGAATGTGCCCCCAACTAATCCACCACTCCCACCTCTCCACCCTCGAATTCCCCCCCCCCCACCCCCCGCAGTGTTCAGCCTTCATGGGACCAAGGATCTCCTCTTCCATCTATGCCCGAAAAGGCCATCTTCCCCTACATGTACAGATGGAGTCATGGGTCCCTCACTATATGCTCCCAGGCTGGTGGTTTAGACCCTGGGGAGCTCTGGTTGGTTGGTATTGTTGCTCTCCTCATGGGGCCACAAACCCTTTCAGCTCCTTCAGTCTTTTCTCTAACTTCTCCATTGAGAAACGCTTGACCAGATCAGTGGTTAGCTATGACCATCTGCCTCTGAATGTGTCAGACTCTGACAGACCTCCAAGGAGACAGCTATATCATATTCTTGACAGCATGCACTTCCTGCCATCCACATCAGTGTCTACATTTGGTGACTGCGCATGGGATGGATACCCAGGTGGAATAGTCTCCAGACGGCCCCTCCTTCAGTTTCTGTCCCGAACTTTGTCTCCATATTTGCTCCCTTGAGTATTTTGTTACACCTTCTAAGTAGGACCAAGGCATCCACACTTGGTCTTCCTTCTTCATGAGCGTCATATGATCTGTGAGTTGAGTCTTAGCTATTCCAAGCTTTTGGGCTAATATCCACTTATCAATGAGTAAATACCATGTGTGTTCTTTTGTGATTGGGTTACCTCACTCAGTATGATATTTTCTAGTTCCATCCATTTAACTAAGAATTTCTCAAATTCATTATTTTTAATAGCTGAGTAATAATCCATTTTATAAATGTACCACATTTTTTGTATCAATTCCTCTGTTGAAGGACATCTGGGTTTCTTCCAGCTTCTGGCTATTATAAATAAGGCTGCTATGAACATAGTGGTGTATATGTCCTTGTTATATGTTGGAACATCTTCTGGGTATATGCCCAGGAGTGGTATAGCTGGATACTCATACCTTTGCAATGTCCAATTTTCTGAGGAACTGTCAGACTGATTTCCAGAGTGGTTGTACCCACTTGCAATCCCATCAACAATGGAGGAGTGTTCCTCTTTCTCCACAGCCTTGCCAGCATCTACTATCACCTGAGATTTTGATCTTAGCCATTCTGACTGGTGTCAGGTGGTATCTCAGGGTTGTTTTGATTTGCATTTCCCTGATGACTAAGGATGTTTAGCATTTCTTAAGGTGCTTCTTGGCCATTCGAGTTTCCTCAGTTGAGAATTTTTTGTTTAGCTCTGTACCCCATTTTAAATAAAATTATTTAGTTGTCTGAAGTCTAATTTCTTGAGTTCCTTTTATATATTGGATATTAGCCCTCTATTGGATGTAAGATTCATAATGATCTTTTCCCAATCCGTTGGTTGCCATTTTGTCTTATTGACAATGTCCTTTGCCTTACAGAAGCTTTGCAATTTGATGAGGTCCCATTTGTCAATTCTTGATCTTAGAGCATAAGCCATTGATGTTCTGTTCAGAAACTTTTCTGCTGTGCCTAGGTATTTGAGCATCTTCCCCACCTTCTCTTCTATTAGTTTCAGTGTATCTGGTTTTATGTGAGGTCTTTTATCCACTTGAACTTGAGCTTTGTACAAGGAGATAAGAATGGATTGATCTGCATTCTTTTACATGCTGATCTCCAGTTCTACCAGCACCATTTGTTGAAAAGACTGTCCATTTTACACTGGATGGTTTTAGCTCCTTTGTGAAAGATCAAGTGACCATTGGTGTGTGGGTTCATTTCTGGATCTTCAATTCAATTCCATTGATCTTTCTGCCTGCCTCTGTACCAATATCATGCAGTTTTTAATCACTATTGCTCTTTAGTGCAGTTTGAGGTCAGGGATGGTGATTCCCCCAGAAGTTCTTTTATTGTTGAGAATAAAATCCTGTGTTTTTTGTTATTCCAAATAAATTTGCAAATTGCTCTTTCTATTTCTATGAAGAATTGATTTGGAATTTTGATGGGGATTGCATTGAATCTGTAGATTGCTTTTGGCACGATGGCCATTTTTACTATATTAATCCTGCCAATCCAGGAGCATGGGAGATCTTTCCATCTTCTGAGATCTTCTTCTATTTTTTTCTTCAGAGACTTGAAGTTCTTGTCATACAGATCTTTCTTTCCCTTGCTTGGTTAGATTCACTCCAAGATATTTTATATTATTTGCAACTATTGTGAAGTGTGTCATTTCCCTATTTTTGTTCTCAGCCTGTTTATCTTTTGAGTATAGGAAGGTTACTGATTTTTTTGAGTTGATTTTATATCCAGCCACTTTGCTGAAGTTGTTTATCAGGTTTAGGAGTTCTCTGGTGGAAGTTTTAGGGTCACTTAAGTATACTATCATATCATCTGCAAATAGTGAAATTTTGACTTTCTCTTTTCCTATTTGTATCCCTTTAACTTTCTTTCACTGTCTAATTGCTCTGGTTGGGAAGGGTGAGAGTGAGCAGCCTTGTCTAGTCCCTGATCTTAGTGGGATTGCTTCAAGTTTCTCTCCATTTAGTTTGATGTTGGCTACTGGCTTGCTCTATATTGCTTTCACTATGTTTAGGAAAGGGGCTTGAATTCCTGATATTTCCAAGACTTTTAACATGAAGGGATGTTGAATTTTATCTAATGCTTTCTCAGTATCTAGTGAGATGATCATGTGTTTTTTTTCTTTGAATTTGTTTATACAGTGGATTCTATTGATGGATTTCCAAATATTGAGCCATTTCTGCATTCCTGGGATAAAGCCTACTTGGCATGATGGATGATTGTTTTAATATGTTCTTGGATTCGGTTTGTGAGAATTTTATTGAGTATTTTTGCATCAATATTCATAAGAGTGATTAGTCTGTAGTTCTCTTTCTTTGTTGGGTCTTTGTGAGGTTTAGGTATGAGCATAATTGTAGCTTCATAGAACAAATTAGGTATTTTTCCTTCTGTTTCTATTCTGTGGAATAGTTTGAAGAGAATTGGTATTAGGTCTTCCTGGAAGGTCTGATAGCATTCTGCACTAAAACCATTTGGTCCAGGGCTTTTTTTTTTTTTTTTTTTTTTTTTTTTTTTTTGTAGGGAGACTTTTAATGACTGCTTCTATTTCTTTAGGGGTTATGGGACTATTTAGATGGTTTATCTGCTCCCGATTTATTTTGATACCTGGTATCTCTAGAAAATTGTCCATTTCATCCAGATTTTTTAATTTTGTTGAGTATAGGCCTTTGTAGTAGAATTTGATGTTTTTTTTTAATTTCCTCAGTTTCTGTGGTTATGTCTCCCTTTTCAGTTCTGATTTTATTAATTTGGATACTGTCTATGTGCCTTTTGGTTAGTGTGGCTAAGAGTTTATCTATGTTGTTGATTTTCTCAAAGAACCAGCTCCTGTTTTTGTTGATATTTTGTATAGTTCTTTCTGTTTCTACTTGATTGACTTCAGCCCTGAGTTTGATTATTTCCTGCTGTCTACTCCTCTTGGATATATTTGCTTCTTTTTGTTCTAATGCTTTCAGGTGTGCTGTCAAGTTGTTAGTGTATGCTCTTTCAAGTTTCTTTTTGTAGGCACTTAGAGCTATGAGTTTTCCTCTTAGTACTGCTTTCATGGAGTCCCACAGGTTTTGGTATGATGTGTCCTCATTTTCATTATATTCTAAAAAGTCTTTAATTTCTTTCTTTATTTCCTTCTTGACCAAGTCATCCTTGAGTAGAGCATTGTTCAGTTTCTGCGTGTATGTGGGTGTTCTATTGTTTTTATCCTTACAGCATGGTGGCCCGATAGGGTACACAGGATTATTTCAATCTTTTTGTATCTGTTGAGGCCTGTTTTGTGATCAATTATATGGTCTATTTTGGAGAAGGTACCATGAGGTGCTGAGAAGAAGGTATATTCTTTTTTTTTAGGATGAAATGTTCTATAGATGTCAGTTAGGTCCAATTGGTTCATAACTTCTGTTAGTCTCATTGTGTCTTGGTTTAGTTTCTGTTTCTATGATCTGTCCATAGCTGAGAGTGGGGTGTTGAAATCTCCCACTATTATTGTGTAGGATGCAATGTATGCTTTAAGCTTTAGTAATGCTTCTTTTATGTATGTGGGTGCCCTTGCATTTGGGGCATAGATGTTCAGAATTGTGAGTTCCTCTTGGTACATTTTTCCTTCGATGAATATGAAGTGTCCTTCCTTATCTTTTTTGATTACTTTTGGTTGAAAAACAATTTTATTTGATATTAGAATTGCTATTCCTGCTTGTTTCTTGGGATCATTTGCTTGGTAGATTGTTTTCCATCCTTTTATTCTGAGGTAGTGTGTGTCTTTTTCACAGAGGTGCGTTTCCTGTATGCAGCAAATTTCTGGGTCCTGTTTATGTATCCAGTCTGATAGTCTATGTCTTTTTATTGGAGAATTGAGTCCATTGATGTTAAGAGATATTAAGAAAAAATGATTTTGCTTCCTGTTATTTTTGTTATTAGAGGTGGAATTGTGTTTGTGTAAAGATCTTATTTGGGGTTCTTGGAAGACTACTTTCTTGCTTTTGCTAGGTTGTAGTTTCCCTCCTTCTATTGGAGTTTTCCATCAGTTGTTTTTTGAAGTACTGGATTAGTTGTAAGATATTATAAAAATTTGGTTTTGTCATGGGATATTTTGGTTTCTCCATCATATTGATTGAGAGTTTTGGTGGGTATAGTAGTCTGGGCTGGCATTTGTGTTCTCTTAGGGTCTGTATGATATCAGTCCAGGATCTTCTGGCTTTTATAGTCTCTGGTGAGAAGTCTCGTGTAATTCTTACAGGTCGTCCTTTATATGTTACTTTGCCTTTTTCCCTTACTATTTTTAGTATTTTTTTCTTTGTTTTGTACATTTGATGTTTTGATTATTATGTGACAGGAGGTATTTCTTTTCTGGTCTAGACTAGTTTGAGTTCTGTAGGCTTCTTGTATATTTATGGATATCTCTTTCTGTAGTTTAAGAAAGTTTTCCTCTATAATTTCATTGAAGATATTTACTGGCTCTTTAAGTTGGGAATCTTCACCTCATCTATACCTATTATCCTTAGGTTTGGTCTTCTCATTGTGTCCTGGATTTCCTGGATGTTTTGGGTTATGAGCTTTTTGCATTTTGCATTTTCTTTGACAGTTGCGGCAATGTTTTCCATGGTATCTTCTGCACCTGAGATTCTCTCTTCTAGCTCTTGTATTCTTTTGGTGATGCTAGTGTCTATGACTCCTGATCTTTTTCCTAGGTTTGCTACCTCTAGGTTAGTTCTCCTTTGTGATTTCTTTATTGTTTCTGCTTCCATTTTTAGATCCTGGATGGTTTTGTTTAATTTGTTCACCTGTTTGGTTGTGTTTTCTTGCAATGCTGTAAGGGATTTTTGTGTTTTCTCTTCAAGGGCTTCTACCTGTATACCTGTGTTCTCCTCAAATTCTTTGAGAGTGTTATTTATGTCCTTCTTAAAGTCCTCTATCATTGTCATGAGATCTGATTTTAATTCTGAATCTTGCTTTTCCCGTGTGATGGGGTGTTCAAGGCTTGCTATGGTGGGAGAACTGGGTTCTGATGATGCTGGGTAAGTTTGGATTCTGTTGCTTATGTTCTTGTGCTTGCCTTTTACCATCTGGTTAACTCTAGTGCTACCTGCACTCAGTGTCTCTGACTGGAGCCTGCCTTTCCAGTCATCTTGTTAGTGTCTGAACTCTTCAGGTTCCTGATGTCTCTGTGATCCTGTGATTTTGAGCTCTAGCTGCTCTAAGTAAGGTGGCTCCTCTAGGATGTCTCAGGATATGGGTGCCCACTGCTCTGAGTTCAGTGGCTCCTCTAGGATGTGTTGGGATATGGTGTCCACATGGGAGCAGACCAGCCTGGTGTCTACTACAGGCACAAGGCCCAGGTGAGGGGCAGAAGGGGAGTGATATTCCATAGGGGCAGGGTTTGGGTGTCTGGTGAGTCCTGAGTGCTCCCTGCTCTTAGTTGTAATTCTGAGGCGGGCATAGGGCAGTGGGTGACTGTTCGTACCTACTGTTCTGAATTCAGTGGCCCCTCTAGGATGTCTCCGGATACAATGTTCACACAGGAGTTGACCAGCCAGCCGGGTGTCTGCTCCAGCCACAAGGCCCAGGCGAGGGGCAGAAGTGGACTATGTTTCCCTTTTCAATTCTGATTTTGTTTATTTGAATACTGTCTGTGTCCTGTAATCAGTTTGGCTAAGGGTTTATCTATCTTGTTGATTTTCTCAAAAGAAAAAAATAAAAGCAGCTCTTGGTTTTGTTGATTCTTTGTATCAGACTTTTTGTTTCTAACTGTTGCTTTCAGCCCTGCATTTGACTATTTCCTGCAGTCTACTCCCCTTAGGTGTGTTTGCCTTTTTTTTTTTTTTTGTTCTTGGAACTTTCAAGTGTGATGTTAAGTTGCTTATATGGGATCTCTCCAATTTCTTTATGAAGATAATCATTGCTATGAATTTTCCTCTTAAACCTCTTTCATTGTGTCTCATAAGTTTGGGTATGATGTGTCTTTTTAAAAATTATTATTATTATTTATTTATTGGATATTTTATTTACATTTCAGATGCCATCCCCTTTCCCCATTTCCCCTCCCTAGAAAACCCCTATCCCATACCCCCTTCTCCTTTTTGCTTTTATACAATTTTTTTTTAATGTTAACCAATGGCTTTATAAGTTTGGTAATGCTCAATATCAATCAGAAGTGTAACCTAATACCCAACCTAGATATATCAACTATATTTGACTGGCAGAGACATGTGAACATCTGCCTCCATGTCTGCCCCGGCTCTCTTTCTCTTGCATCACCTAGCTCCTCCACTCCTTCTCCTCCTCTTCTCCTTACTCCTCCTCTCCTTACTCCTCCCACCTTAGCTCCTCCTACAAATCACCCTTCCTGTTAAAATAAAACTTTTCTCTCAAAATACAGTTAGAGCATAACTATACCAATTTATGTCAGTAAGGTGCAAGATAGACCTAATACCCAGTCCATCATTTTGTTAACTAAGCAGAACCTCTGTCATCTCTCCTAAATAAAAGACTTAGTTCTGAACCTGGCTTTTTTTCCCTTGGCTTTAAAATGAATGTCAGCTGAAAATCATCCTCTCAAATCTTTTCTCTCAAAGTAAATAGCAAGGATTGGCTATGAGACTATAAGTTTTCAACCCCATCAGAAATCCAGAATGACTGAGTTAACTATAATTGTGAGAAAGGTAAAGTAACATATAAAGGCAGACCTATCAGAATTACACCAGACTTCTCATCAGATACTATAAAAGCTAGAAGATGCTGGGTATGATGTGTCTTAATTTTCATTGAATTCTATAAAATCTTTGATTTCTTTACTTCTTCCTTGACCAAGTTATCATTGAGTAGAGAGTTCTTCAGTTTTCATGACTATGTGTACTTTCTGTTGGTTTTGTTGTTATTGAAGTCTAGCCTTAGTCCATGGTGTGATAGAATGCATGGGAATGTTCCCATCTCCTTGTAACTGTTGAGGCTTTTTATCTGATTATACGGGCAATTTTGGACAAATTTGCTGAGAAGAATGTGTATTGTCTTGCTTGGGGGTTAATATTCTACAGATATCTGTTAAATCCACTGGGTTCAAAACTTCTGTTAGTTTCACTGTGTCTTTGTTTAGTTTCTGTTTCAATGATCCTTGTGAGTTTCAATGTGTGTTTTGAGCTTTAGTAAAGTTTCTTTTACTAATGGGTTGCCCTTGTCTTTGGGGGTTTAGATGTTTAGAATCGAGACTTCCTCTTGGTGATTTTTTTCTTTGATGCATATGAAGTGTTCTTCCCCATCTCATTTGATAACTTTTGCTTGAAAGTCTATTTTATTTGATATTAGAGTGGAAACTTCACCTTGTTTCTTGTGACCATTTGCTTGGAAGACTGTTTTCCAGCCTTTTACTCTGAGGTAATGTCTGCCTTTGTCATTGAGGGGTACTTTTGATTATAGCAAACTGCTGGATCCTGTTTATGTATCCAGTATGTTAGCCTGTGTCATGGGGGGGGGGGGGAGGTGAGTCCATTCACATTGAGAGATAATAAAGCTAGATGACTGTTAGTTCCTCTCAGAGGCAACCTCTGCATGCATGACCCCCTCCACCAATAAACCTCTCAGATGAGATCTGTTGTTTGCTGTGATCTCTTTTTTGCACACTTTGGCTCCAACCCACCAAGATGCTTCTGCTGATAAATCATAGTAACTGATTCCTTGTCAACTCCATACAGAGACACATCATGTTAAAGCTACAACTTTCCCTTTCTTGTGCATCCCCAAGATCACACACTAATATAAACATCACAACATAAAACATTCTACAAACTTAAAAAGTCCACAATCTTACAATTCAAACACTCTTTAAAATTCAGTCTCTTTTCAAATACAACGCCTCTCATGTAGGTTCTTATAGAACCAAGAATAAATTAAATACCTTCTTACTTAAAGAGGAATACCAAGGCATTGTCAGAATCCAATCAAAGCAAAACCAGACTCCAACAGCATAAATCACTCAGTGTCCAATGTCTGGAATTCACTGTCAATCTTTTACCTAGCTACAAAGAGCCTGAATGACTTCTCTGGATCCACTGCAGCACACATAGCTTGTTTGTTTCTTAGACTTAGGCTGGGTCTACTACACAGTTGCTGCTCTTCTTGTCAGCTCTCTCATGTTACTGGAATATCCAAGATGCTGGACCTTCCACTAAACTGGGCTGCAATTTCACCAATAGTCTCTCCTGAGTTTTCTTCATGGCACCCTGCCTCAAATTTTCTTCATGACCCCTTCAGTTCTGGGGTTTCCACTGCTACTGAGGCTGTGCCCTTGACAATGGCCTCTTTTGACTTATCACAATGTCAAGTCTTAGCTTACCTTCATTTCTCCTTCATGCCTTCAAATCTCGTACAACTTGGGAGACTTTTACTCATTACCAAGTTTGGCTGCCAGATCAAGGTACAATCTTGGCAACTTTGAACACAGCTTGCATGTGCTGACTCAGAAAATACTTCACAAAAGATTTTACCTCAATGATGATATTCTCTCTTTTTTATTGGATATTTTATTTATTTACATTTCAAATGTTATCCCTTTTACCAGTTTCCCCTTCGCACACACCCTATTTCATTCCCCCACCCCTTTCTTGTATGAGAGTGCTTCCCTATTCTTATTCTTATTCTTATTCTTATTCTTATTCTTATTCTTATTAATCATTCCATTCGTTTACATCTCAAATGATATTTCACTTCCCAGTTACCCCCTCCACCAACACCCCCATCCCATGATATTCGACTTCCTGGTTACCCTTCCTTCAACCCTCGATCCCACATCTGCTCCCCTCCCATTTTGCCTGTATGAGCATGCTCCCCTACCACACACACTCTTCTGCCTCACCTTTCTAGCATCCCCTTATACTGGGGCATCAAACCTCCCTGGGACCAAGAGCCTCCTCTCCTATTGCTGTCAGGCAAGGCCATCCTCTGCTACATATGTATCTGGATCCATGAATTTTTCCAGGTACACTCCTTGGTTGTCCTGACCCTATGTACCTATTCTCTTCTTAATTACCACTGGCTTCTCAGTTCTAGCTGACCAGCATTCATTACCACAGGACATCAATGTTTTTACTCGGTGGTTCTAATATCTTGTTAATCACATCTGACTCTTCAGCCTCAGCTAACTAGAACCACAGACTCTTAATCAACAATAGCAAGCCACCCTAATAGTGTCATTAAAGGACTCTGAAACTTCCCTCTGGAATTCAAGTCAGGCCTCCATCATCAGCATGGCTCTCAGAGTTCTTGTCTTCCAAGATCCCACAGAACAGGTCAGTGAGCTTTGAACACTCAATGACTTTTCTCTTTCAAAATTCCACAAAGGCAGGGGGAGGGGTGAAATAGCAAGCCTTTGGCTACATCTTCTAAGATAACTGTGTTAAAATTGAGCAAATTCCTCTTGAATGGAATGTCTGATACAAAGTATTTTCTTCTTTATGTTGAATATACTTTCGATCTTTAAAAGTGACCTTGTATCTGGAAATAATTCTTCTATTACAAATATTAAAGATTTATTATAGATAGTGGTCCACAAATATGTTATACACTATGATACTAACATACTTGGAATGTAAATATGCACACAGGATTATTAGCTCATTTAAGATTTTTCTCTAAAATGTAACTTTTTAAGTCTTTTACATTGATCTATATAAAAAAAATCTGTTCTCATTTAGGTCAGGAATTACATATGAAAAATATTACACAGTAGTTCTCACAGTCCATTTACTAAAGAAACATATATTCTTACCAATTGACTTTGTATGTAACTGTCCATATGTACAGTATTTGAATCTGTACTTTGGACATATTATACCCTATAAATTAGATATTAAGCTCAGATACCGTATTAGTTTGTATGGTTTATATTTTTATGTGACTAGGAAAAACAAAGGAAATGAAGGGAAATGTACAAAGGCACATGATATCAGCAAGAAGCTGAATATATAGCTGAATTTATAGTTGAGTATTGTGTTTGTAGAAACTATATGGAAGTGTTCACAGCTCTCATTTTTTTCTTTGCAAATGCTAACCTGGTGACTGAGAACTTCACAGATGAATCTCAATGAACAACATTGAACAAACAGCTCTCATACATCTCAGCAGTGGTGCATTAGTATTCACGGTGGTACACGGGTGTCTTCAAACCATGCAGCTACGGGTACTAAGGCTACAATTACAAAGTGAGAAATCTCTTTCCAAAGCCACTGCTCATTGTTTACATTTAATGACTTTGCAATCAACACATTTTCTAAGCATGGATCTCAGCTGTCTTTGCATCACTTACATCTTCCTGCAAATGCAAGACTTCCATCACTGTGTTTGATATTTTGCAATTTACCAGGGCATATGTGTTCCTGATATACAAAACTAGAAGGGTCTGCTTCATGGAGTACGTTTGGATAGTTTTCTTTTCCTGGAGCCTGCCTGTCCTGCTGAACTTGTTCCACTAAGTGTCCAGTGTCTCTGATGTAACGGCCCCCACCTCTGATGTAACGGCCCCACCTCCACAGCATTTCTCTGTATCTATACCATCTCTCTGTCTGCCTGCCTGCCTTTGCTCTCTGCACTGTTTAACAGCATTTGTAAAAAGAAGCCTTCCTAAGAACCTCACATTTTCACCAAAGCAAAATACATTCTGCTGTATTTTTACCTCATTTTTTCGATTCTACTCTTATTCCAATTACTGCTCCTAGGAGGCAGAAAAGGTGGGGCCACAAGCTCCTAAATTCTCCCTTCACTGCTCCAGCCTGGAGAGGAACAGGTCTTTCCTCCTCAGGCTTTCTCTCGCATTCATCTGCTTTTCCCATAGTCCCATCAGGCCTTCTATTCAGAGACATTGCATTCCCTTTGAAGGTTTTGTTACAGAGATATAAACAGAGAGCTGTAAAAACACAGAGGGATCAATTAATTCTGCTGCAGGGGATCAAGGAGGACATCAAAAAAGAAGAAGACCTTGGAGCTTGCCCTTGAAGCTTGATTAGTACTTTTAAAACATATCAAGAATTGAGCCAGAAAGAAAATCCAATCTTTTGCTGTCTCAACCAACTGTCTTGGATGGAAACCGATGGGCATGCTTTCTAACTGGCTTGGGTTTTTCTAAATCACTAAGCTCTGCCTACAGAAGTGCAGCAGGAGTGCTTGCCATGATTCTGGAGACAAGAACTCCTCAGCTCAGTTTGGTATAATGGCCCCAGGTACCCTACTGTATCTTACAAGAAGCAGAGTCAAGTATGATGTGCTGCTGCTGTCTCACCTGACTGTCTGTCTTCATTTCTCAATTCCTTTTCTTTCTCCTCAAGCTTCACTGCAAAGGCACCAAAGGACATTAAAATTAAGATTCTGAACAGTGTATTCAAAGAAAGAAACAAATAATGTCAGCCTGATTGGAAAGTAGAAAAGTAGAACTGTGTACTGGACAGAAAACTGTTTTTACCTTCAAGCGCACTGGAATTTCAATGTGGCTATTGAGGGAAATCACTATAACTGTCTGAGTTTCTTACTTTTCATACTTAAATGAGGATGAGTGTATCTTCTTCTATGTGTTGTTTCAGGTTTGTTGTATAGTGACAGTAAGAACATTAAACCCTAATGACTATCTATCATCTATCTATCTATCTATCTATCTATCTATCTATCATGTATATATGTATACACATACATATAAGTATGTATATATAGAGAGAGAGATACAGATATATATATTAAAGTAGACAAGATCACAAAATTACTAAATCTTAAATTTAGTCATCAGAACATATTCTTGAACCTCACGAACTAGTTAATTCCCCAACATCATGACCTTTCAGTCTGAGAATCTCCTGGATTTAAGTTAGTTCAAAGGATCACTCTTGTTCTCACTCTAGCTCTTGCTCTCGCTCTCACTCACACTCTCTTGCTTTCTTGCTCCCTCACTCCCTCTCTGTCTCTGTCTCTCTCTCTGTATCTCTGTCTCGCTCTGTCTCTCTGTGTGTCTCACTGTTTGTATGTGTGTGTGTGTGTTATCTAGGAAGAATTGATTGGAGAGGTAAAGTGGGAGGTAGATATGATCAAAATGCACATCCTTTCATATTAGTTTTTTACAGTTTTTGTTTCCAACATGGCCTCTTTATACAGCAGCTGCTAGGGCCAGAAGACTTAGAGGAAACACACTGAGTTCTTACTTATGACATGAACATGATTCTACTTCCATGGATTGGTATCTTTATGTTTCTTTGCTTCAGTTATTTTTATAAGAGGGGGAAATTATAGTGCTTACAGCATTATAGTGAATAAGATTCATAGAACATATAGAAATATATGGAGTATAGAAATAGAAGAAAATAGAACTATACAAAACAATATAGTTTTTAACAGAATAGGTTTGTTCATTTAGAAATTGCTGTATGATTACATAGAGCAATACAGTAAAGTCTTTCAAAGGGTCTAAAGCCAAGGAAACATTGACTGTGACTGTCAGCATTTGCCATATGTACTTGATATTTATTGATATTTATACAATGGTTTTAATTCTCAGAATAATCCTTCGTGTATCTGCACAAATATAATTGATTCTTGATGTAATTTAAGGAAATCAATGGCAAAGCTAACTTGAGGTAATGTAGTCAAACTCTGATTCCACTCAGCACCTGGAGTCCTACCTGCTTTCCAGGGCTTCAGACTTCCTGCCTACTTGTCGGCTTCATCTGAGATCTGCTCACATGCATTGTGTCAAGCCAGGCTCAGACAGAACAGAACCCTTTATCAGGTTTGCTGCATCAGGCTTCTGTATTTCCCTTCACTAGTTCTTTGCAATCACATAGACGATAAAACATAAGAGTTCTTTTTATACACCTGTCCTTCTACTCTTCTACCTTAATTTACCAGAGGCATTCACAGTTCTATTTGTGTCAAAAGAGTGTGGTTCTCTTGAGTTTTATATGAATGGACTTGCGTGGCATAAACTCTAGTACTTGAAAATGTCTTACTTCCATAAAGTTTTCATGAGTGTCTCTCTTGTCCAGAGACCAGCACCTTATTCATTTTCTTTATTTTCTTTTATTTCTTAGTACACGTGACTACTCTTTCTGGTAGAGATCATTCCCACTTTGCACCAATAGAATGAAACCATAAGCAATGGATATTCCTGCAGAAATATTTCATGAACCAATGTGAATAGACACCATGTATTAAAGTGTCTTGGTTACCATGTAAGGTTAAGTTAATGATATAATTATGTTGCCAGAATAGAAATATTTACTGGTTATCTTCCTCCCATCTCCTTGACCTTCTACCACCTTTCATTGCATGCACATGTGCTGCTTACCGAATGATGCTTGTTTTATTGTTAATTCTAAGCTTTTAGTAGTATTTAAAAATAATTGTGATGTTCCCTGAAATTTTATGGTTTTCATGTTAAAATTTAATTATATCTTGTTTTATTTCTCCATATATTCTATTTGAGCTTCATGTGGCCTTCCAATCTGAGCTATTATATGTGTCCCCATTTTTAATGTTTTTAACATGCTTGAAAGACTTCTATTTTCATATCCCTAGCTCTTAGCTTTGATGCTACTGTCCTCAATCCATTAATGGTGATTTCTGTCAGAATTTTTTGACCTTGCCTATTAGCCATCTAATTTTATTTTACTTAAAATATTTTGCTGTTCAACTCACATTCCAAGCAATTTGTTGCAAAATTTTATTTATTAAACTGTATATTTAATTGATATTTGTGTGTAAGTACTTTTTGTGTTTTTTATGTATTCTCAAGAGTATCATTTAAAGCAATTGTGAAATGTAATATCTTCCATCATATTTGCTTATTTTCTTCCTGTTAACCCCCTTTGCATGCTTACTTTTCAGTTGAGATAACCATATTGTTTGTCTCCTGTGTTTGTTTTCAGACTTTTCCTTTATCTCTGTGATTGTACAAGTTCATCAGTTCCTCACAGTGCCACTGAGGTAGCAGGTGTTTGTCTGGCTTTCTGAGACTCTACATTGCTGTTTACATGCTGCAGACAAGGACAATTTGATCAATATAAATAAAACTTTGTTATTGAGAGTAGGACCTTCTCTCTAAAGTTGTTTTGGGTATTGAGTGGCTTAGTGCAAGCATGATGAAGCAAAAATGCCTGCCTATAATAAATGCTGAGCTGTGTATCTGTGGCTGTAATACATTTGGATCTTATCTCCACTCTAACTTAGCTGAAGAGACACTAAATAAATGATCTTAGAGAAAGATGATCTTTCTAGGTAATATTGTGTCAAACACAGACATTATGTTTATATTGCTACACCCGCTATGTTTCCTAAGTAGTTTTAGTAGCATAGAACTGATGAGCTTCCAAATAAAGCAGAGAAGCAGGATTTGGCAAGCACAAAGGATGAATGCGGATATGTGAATTGGACATGGTGGTATGTACCTGTAAGTCCAGCAACTACTTAGGAAGCTAATATAGAAAAATACCTTAAGCTTGGAAGTGTAAAATTAATCTTGGCAGCATATAGACTCTCTTTCTCGGTCTCTCTCTGTCTCTGTCTATCTATCTGTCTGTCTCTCTCTCTCTCTCTCTCTCTCTCTCTCTCTCTCTCTCTCTCTCTGTGTGTGTGTGTGTGTGTGTGTTATAGATTGCTGACAATATGCAGCTGAGGGCAGGTGTAATATAAGAGTGGAGTCTGTGATCAGGGAGTGAAAAAATGGCAGGCTAAGAGTCTTAGAGACAGAGGACAGGGGACAGAGAGGGGAAATGGACAGAGAAGATGAAGTAAGGAGAGGAAGAACCCAATCCACATGGCTTTAAACAGCCACAGGCAGCTATGAATATTATAGAAGGGAAAGAATAATATAGGACAATTTGTCCAATCTAGGTGGACAGCTTGTATCAATATCAATGGCTCTGAGTTCATTGTGTGGGCGTTTTGTGGGTTGAGAATTTACTGATATAAATCTGACTGATAAATTACAAGCCTCTAGAGTTTTGATTTACTGGGTTATGGGGATTTATGACAGGTAGCTGCAGGGGGTGGATGACTGAGAATGTGAACAGGTTTCACAGCAAGCAAACCGAGAGTTGAGTGGCTATTGCATGGTGAGCGTGGGGGTGGGAAGATCAGGTTACTGGAGCATATCCAGCAGTACTGTGGATTGTTTTTAATATTAAATGCAACATTGTGTGTGTGTGTGTGTGTGTGTGTGTGTGTGTGTGTGTGTGTAAATACTATTAAGTTTAAATAAAAGAAACTATAAGTGCTCCACAGAATGAAATCCATGATTGGTATTGAAGACAGGTTAAAACTCATAGCTATGGTTGTCAAAGGCCCAAGGAGGAACACGTTGATATGGTTTTGCTAGATGGTCATGTTGTTAAATTACCTCCTGAATTGTTATGTTTAAATCCGTAAGTTTGAGCTTCTTCATCCTTTGTCAAAAGAGCTTCCTGATGCAGTAGTGAGTGGCTGAAGTGAGGATTTATAACTGTTCAAATCTGAGACTAAACCATTGTAACTGCTTGCTTATAGGCAAGAAAAAAAATCTGTATGAATGTCTCCCCACACAGAAGTAGAAACAGAAGGAAAGTAAGAGCTGGAGAACAGGGCATAGTGCTATGTAAAGCTGGCCTCTTGTCACAATATCTGTATGAGATCAAGACAATTAAACACTTCAGTGTGGATTGAGGAGGGGCTCCTGAGGTACAATTTTTTTCCTGAGGAGCTTTTAGCAGTTCATGGTTGTTAAGTAGTGAAAGCCGCTTTTCTTTGGTGGTGTGAGTAATGGTAAGTTCCCCATTTCCGAAGAAATGACTCCCCCAACCCTCTGTATGTAGAATAATAAGATGAGGAGGAGAAAAAGAACATAGAGATGTGTTGTAGGGAGATTAGAGGAGAACCAGAAAGAGGGAGTGGGGCATGGATGATCTGTAAGTGCATTTTTTAAAGTGGCATTTTTCTCTATCACTGGCTAGCTTACAAATGAATGACACAGAGACTATAAGATTTTATTTGAATAGTTTTACAACTCAATAACTGGGCAGTTAATAATCTGTTCAAGCCCTTCAAATTAATCTAGATACCTCCCAGCCAAAATGCCAGTTTAGTGTGATCTGGCTCCCTAGGTTTCAGGAATTTTTCCATGATGTCTTTCTATTCCAGATGTGGGGGATTCCCCCTTCTAATCTTCCCCTCCCCTTTCCTCTTCCCCTCTTTCCTCTCTCTCTCTCTCTCTCTCTCTCTCTCTCTCTCTCTCTCTCTCTCTCTCTCTCTCCTCCCTCTCCCTCTCCCTCTCCCTCTCCCTCTCCCTCTCCCTCTCCCTCTCCCTCTCCCTCTCCCTCTCCCTCTCCCTCTCCCTCTCCCTCTCCCTCTCCCTCTCCCTCTCCCTCTCCCTCTCCCTCTCCCTCTCCCTCTCCCTCTCCCTCTCCCTCCCCTCTCCCTCCCCTCTCCTCCCCTGGCTAATGGAAGTCCCACCTTATTCTCTATTCTCCCCAGACATTGACTGATCAGCTTTTATGGACAATATAGAGAACAAATGGGAGCAATGTGAGAACAAATGGGAACAAACTTAAAACAGGAGATACTTAGAATAAGCATTACGACACTATGTGTGGATTGTAACAAGATACAGAGGCAGAAAAATCAGTATTTGAATAATACAAAAATTATCTTTCCACAATACACAAAAACATCATGCCTGTAATGACCATCTGTTTTTTATGTATGCATGGGATTTTCAAATCAAAATGAAAGGGGGAACAAGCTGAAAATAAAGATATAAAGGAAATACTGCATATTATACAAAGGGCGACAGTGTTTGCCAATGAGAGTTATATAGGGAAAAAAATAAAACAATCAAAAAACAAAAACAACAACAACAACAAACAAACCAACAAATAACAAAACCCCATTGTTCTTTACTTTTCTGTTGCAATGAGAAAGCACCAGGAGCAAAATCAATTTGGGGGTGGTGGGAGGAGAGATCTATTTCTGTCTACAGATTTCAGCTCATCATGAAGAAATGTCAGGACAGCAGATCAAGGCAGGAACTTATAGGGAGGAACCGAAGTAAAGACCATGAAGAAATGCTGCCCACTGCCTTCTTCCCCATGGCTTGCTCAACTTGCTCTTTTTATTAATACCAAGTATTATCTACCCACAGAAGGCTGAGATCTTTCATATCAATCATTAATCAATAAGATGCCCCCCCTCAGAGTTGCTTGTAAAACAAGCTGATGATGGTAATTCCTCAATCTTCCCAGATGACTCTGGTTCATGTCAAGTTGACAAAATACTTAACCAGCACAATCATTCAAGTTGCCCATAAGCAAATCAGCAAATAAAAGAAAAATTCAAATTTTATTTGATGAAACCAGAAAGCTATCTCCCTAGGCAAAGTTATAGACAGCCCCACCAGCTGCTTATTAAGAAGTAACTGCAGAGTTACTATCTTGTATTTTACCCATACCAATTTTTGTGCAGATAACTATTGGGCTTAATAAAAACAGATGTCTTGGGAACTGATATACAATAGCCAATTGAAATTCTCAAGGAGCAGTGACAAGCATAGTAGATAGGACTTTAATCTTTTTATTAACACTGTCACCACCACATTTACTAATACACTGGGATCTGTGTGTATGTGCCCAGTCACTGGAGAATTAGAGTATAGCTAGAGTGTCACCAATGTTCCACCCTGGGAGCACAGAAGAGTTATAACCATTGGCTTTCCTGCACTCATATAAATATGACAATGGTAGACACTGGAATCCAGGAGGACATGGACAGTGTCCCAGACTTTCAGTTAAATACAGCTGTGAGTAATGATTAGAAACCAGTGTTGAAGGAACACATTTGAGAGGAGCTAAGTGGAAGCATTGTCTCCCATGTCCTAATGAACTTCAGGAACAGCTTCGCAGGAACCTTTATGGAGTGAAGCCAGGAGCTTACAACTACTACTGATAAACTCTTTCCTGTAGAGAAAAGGCTAGAAGAAAAATCTGAATACACTAGTTATTCTCTCACCTTCTGCCCTCTGATGACCAGGGCCTCCATTATCTGAACTGGAAGAAAGAGGTGAATAAAGACTTACCAGGTAGAATGAGTGTTCCCTTTCAGCTCTCTTCTCTTCACATCCTCTTTCTAAACACACAAAGCTTTGTTCCCAAGATAGTAGGAGCCTAGAGCAGAAGTTCTGCTTTCTGGTCGCTTAGTCAGGTGACAATGTTGTAAGAGAGATAAATGAGATAGAAACTTCGATATATTAAAGTTGAGAAATTAAAAGGGAGATACTAGCTAAAGTTAATTGCTTTGAATCAAGTAATAAGCAAGAAGCTTTCAGCAAATTCGGGACAAGCAAACTTTGCTAATATTGTATGCACTTATCAACTAACCAAATCTGAACATTTCATCCAGTTTACTTAAATTTCCATTATTTATCCTAGTATGTTTTTGGATATAGTCTCAACACCCATCCCAATGAATGAGACTATCTGAAAATATCTGGAACACCTGAGGTTCCGGTGCATTGCATGTTATAGATGTAATTTCTAAAGAAGAAATGCAGATTTCATGGCACTACTTGGTAAACAATGTCCAATCAACCATGTTTCAGCACATGCTGAACGGAATAGAAAGATAGTTAGCTTTTTCCCAACTGTCAACTCAGATTTTTCTATGCAGACAATCTCCTGACATCTTTTAATGTGTTAAATACTTTAGATATGATTGCGTTTACAGTGAAAGTTGTCAAAATGAACAAATAGACCAGCATTATTTGTAGCCACTTGCTACAATGTCTCATATTCATGTAAAATTTATAAGCCCATAAAAGGTAATCATCAAGGCTTGAAAAGTACAGTGTGTTAACCATAATACACCAAACTCCACATACAGATGAATGTTTATCTAACTAAGAGCACATAGCACCTGCAGCTTGCTAGTCCCTGACATCCCAAGCCCTGACGAATTGTCTGTACTACATGGTAGACTGTGTTTTTCCCATTGCAGTGATTTCTATATAGTATTTCTTGCTTGAGTTTTATGGTGTGTTCAGAATTCTTCCTCCCTGAGTGTTCTTCAATGAAATATTTATAACATGGCAGACCATTAAATAAACAAGCAATTCCAAGCTAGATTTATTTGTCTGCCCTCAGTAAACCTTTGAGCTCTGTAGAGTTCGTTCTTTTGAAGCCTGTGTGCAACTCCAATGGTGGGGTATTTGTGATGATGCTCTTCCTCTGTTCCTCTTTCTTTATTTACATCATGCAATAGACCACTCAAGCTGAAGTGAAAGAGCTGAAACAGATTTATATGCCTGTGAGCTGAGCAAATTGCAACACCTCTCTATTTCTTTATGCGATTCTTAAGAAGGCAAAAAACAGCCATATTTTAAGTTTCCATTAGACTCAACCTCAATTCTTGTTCTCCATGAGAAAGTCACAAACTCAAAATACTTTTAAACTCAATGGTAAAGATGTTGTATCTTACTAAAAATCTTCCTCTAAAATTATATCAGTGATAGTTTGTGGAAATCAGTATTTTGAAAACCCTAATTATTTATCTTGGGTTTGATAGGCTAATGTTAAAACCAAAGACTTACTCTTAAGCATTTTGGATTATGTACATGGGTACAGATTGTGGCCTTTTCTGAAGGGAAATTAGGACTAAGAAAGGACTTTAGGGTAGAGGTCAGAGATATATTGCACATATCTTATAATCTGATTAGATGTGCACACAGAGACTAGAGTATAAATACAGATAAACTGAGGTACAAAAAAAGTACTGTGCCTAAGCTGGTATAAGGGTGTGCTGTGAGGGGAGTGAGTTTGCACATGCTTGTGCATCTGTGTGTGTTTCTTCTATTATATCCATGATGTGTCCATTTCTTATGACCTACAATGTTGTAGCATCACTGTAAACTCTGAAATACTTCTTTTTGTTTGAAGTCAACTCACTTTTACTTTGCTTCCTTTCAATTGCTCTGATGTGGTTAGCATATTTTATAGTGGCTCTTTGGTTAAAATTGTCTTTGTCATACTTGCATTGTCACTGTTCTATCTTATTGACTTGTGTCATGATTATCATTTCCCAGAGAAGTGGAATGATTCTTGACATTGCCAGATCATGTTTTAGTTCTCTGAGGACAAATTATGATAGTGTTCTTAGATTCTAGGAATTGCTATTCTCTGGACCATGGAATCTAGATGGCAACAAATTGCTTCAAAATAATATCTATGAAACTGTGTAGTCACTAATTATTTCATCTCTTCCATATAATTTATAATTTGAATAACAATTATTTTACAGTTTCCTGGCAATAATTGAATATTTTATGAATACTTTACTCCTATAATATACTTTAAAGACTAAAAATAATAGATCTTATAATTCTAAGTAAGAGTTATGTGTCTTCTCTGAATATATCAATCTCGTCCTCTTCCACCTTTCTGCTTTTTGCTACTGTTTTGTTTTGCATTTTTAATTTATAAATGTATTCATTAAAGTCTACTGGCTTTTACTTAGAATATTGAAATATCATGTCTAAAACCAATCAAAGATTATGACTGTGTCACAATTTTATTAAACTTTTAATTTTAGTATTTATAATTTGAAAGAAATAATATTCTACAGTCAAGAAAAGAGATATCTCAAAGAAGTATTATAATTAGACAAACAAAGGAAGAACAAAAAACTTATTTAAAACATATCTAAAACATTAACTCTTTTTACAAAGAATTTTAAAATGTTTTGAAGTACTAGATTTTAAGAAAACTAGTTATAAAAAATTAATTTTCAGATGGACTTAATTTGGGGATAGTTAATTATCCATGCTTTATTTATTCATTCATTACTTAATTTATTCTTTTCTCATAAAAAAAAATTCCCACTACAGTTTCTTCTCCCTGCACTCATCCTAGTTTCCACACCACATATTTCTCCCCTATCCCTAGATTCTCTGATCCTCCTCCCTCAATAAAAGAGTAGGCCTCCCTGGGATATCAACTGAACATGGCATATCATGTCACAATAATACTAGGCGCAAAGTCTCATACCAAGGCCGGGTGAGGCTAACTGGTAGGAGGAAGAGGGTACCAAGATCAGATACTTCCACTTCCACCTTTATGATCCCCACAAAAATACCAAGCTAACAACCATAAGCTATGTGCAGAGAACCTAGTGTATGTCCATGCAGGTTCTTTGATCATTGGTTCAGTCTCTGTGAGACCCTTTGAGCTGCTCTTAGTTGCTTCTGTGGGTCGTGCTCTCCTGGTGTTCTCCACCATTCTGGTGACTGTAATTCTTTCTTCTCCTCTTCTGAGGAATTCCCAATGCTTTGAAGGAGATATCCAATTTGGGATCTCTCTCCACTTAATGTTAGTCTGTGTTTCTCTAAATCTGCTTCCATCAACTGCCAGAGGAAGCCTGTTGGATGATAATTGGGCTAGCCTCAGATTTATGACTATAGCGTAATATCAATGGGAATAATTTCATTGACTTTTTTTCTGTTCTATGTCACTGCTCTAGGCTATTGGGTCTCTTGCTCCTGGTCATTCAGGCAATGTCAGACATGGGCTACTTTTCATGGAATGGGCCTCAAAGTAGGCAAGTCATTATTTGGACACTTGCACAAGTTCTGTGCCACCATTGCCCTATCAAATCTTCCAGGTAGGACCAATTGTAGATTAAAAGATTAATCTACAATTAATCTTAAAATTAAAAGATTTTTGGCTAGATTGGTGTCCTAGTCCCATTACTGGAAGTCTTGCTTAGTTACAGAAGATTGCTAGTTCAGGACCTATACCCTCCATTATTAGAAGTTGTTGTATTGGTCATTGATTCCTGGGAGTTTCTACTGCACTAGGTTTCCACATTGTCCCCAAATGACCTCCAATTTCAGTCTTTTTTCGAACTCTCACCTATACCTCCCCCATTGATCTCTTCTATTCCCATCTATCATCCACCTCTAGTCCATTCACAAAATCTATTCTATTTCACTTCCCAGCGAGACCTATCCATCTTCCTTACAGCCTTCTTTATTACATAGCCTCTTTGGGTTTGTGAACTGTAGCATGATTATCATTTATGCAGCAGTTAATATCCACTTATATGCATGTTTGTATTTCTAGGTGTGTGTTACCTCATTCAGGATAAATTTTTTGTACTTCCATTTATTTGCCTGAAAACTTTATGATGTCATACATTTTAGCTTGCTGAATATTGGTCCCCTGTATAAGTGTGCCACATTTTTAATCCATTCTATGTTTGAGGAATATCTGAATTGTTTACATACTATGATATTGTGACTAATACTGCTATGAACATAGCTGAGCAAATGTCTTTGTGGCAGGATGGATCATTTTTTGGCTATTTGCAGAAGTGTGTCTTGAGGTAGATTCATTCACCCTTTTTTTTTTTTTTTTTGTGAGAAACCACCATATTGATCTCTAAAGTGGCTGTGCAAGTTTGCACTCCCACCATCAATAGAGGATGGTCCCCCTTGCTTCACACCCTTATGAGCATGAATCATGATCTGCGTTCTTAATGTTAGCCATTCTGACAGGTGTCAGATGGAATCTCAAAGTAGTCTTTAAATAAATAACATTGAGCTATTATAACAATGTGAAGAATGATACTGGTTACAGTGCTTGGTTCTATCAACTATACTACTGTACTTCATGCTTCTTTGAGACTCTAGACCTGAAGACAGATTTATTGCATTGAAAGGGGATGTTCTGCTTTCAAAGGAGACAATTTTTTTCAATAGAATATAGGTCAAAGATAAAAAAAAAAAACATTTCATTAAGGATGTTAAACAAAGTACAGCAGAACCTAGAATAAATTGTCATTGTTTTACTCACAAAAGTGTTAGAAAAGACTATAGCTGCAACCTCATCACAGGAGGTCCAAGATATGAGCTTCTTTGCTGGGAAGTTTTCAGTACTGCTATGCTCTTGTGTGGCTGAGAAAGACAATTTCAGCCTTCAAAGACTCGTTAACAAGAATGGCCTATATCATAAACACAGGCTATCCCTGTAAGTTCATCAAAGTGTCCCCAGAATGGGTACAATTAGATGTCAGGAAAGGCCATATGGAGCAAAGGTTCTCAACAGAAGTCATCTTTTTTTATCAACCCCTAGCATTGTACCAACATTGGAGACATTTGCAGACACAATTTCTAACGTCTAATCTTTTGAGTCCAAATATCTTGCAATTCTCAGGACAGATGCCAACTTTCCAGTTTCAAGGCCCAGTGAGTTCAGCATGCAATGCTTACTGTCAACCATGGCTACTCAAGCTCTTTTCAGTCATAATCCTTTTTTGCTGAAGAAATTTTTACACAATCACAAGTACATTTTTACACGTAAATTTTTACACAATCATAGGTATATAAATCAAATATATATTCGCAATGAGTCATAAAGAAATGTACTTAAAAACAATTTTTGGTCTACATACAACTTCACCATTTTTAAAAGTCAAATTTACATATTAATTGCATATTACTGAAAAGGGGGTGCTTATTTATTTTTTTCCAGTTTAACAAATATATCATCAAGGAATAGTGGCAGAAAATATTAACACTGTTTTTTTATAATTATGTTTGTGTAGCAGCAGAACATTTTGTATGTAAATACTGTAATGTGTAAGATATGATTGTTCTCAAATCTAACCTGAATCTTAGACAGTACTGCTTGGCATTATGTCATGTGTGGGCGCGTGCAAAGGACAAGCTTCACACTGAATTCAGAAGCAAGCTTGCCATAAACTACTCTAGTGCAATTTTGCTACGAACACCTGGATTCAAATATAATCTTGTTTCTGAATTAATTTGATCTGGTCTCTAAATTGTTTTCAACATTTACATTCAGTTATGAAACTGCAAAGGAATAAGGTGACCTTTATCTGGTAAAAACTATAATAATTTATTACAGAATCATTAAATGTAAGAGTATGGATTATGTCTTATTCTTAATTCTAGTTAAAGATGTTTTGACTGTTTTAAAAATGGACTCCCCACTAAACTGCTAAGAAATACATATTGTAATTAATTTGTATTTAATAAATAATGAAATAAATAAATAAATAAATAAATAAATAAAATAAAAATTGAATTGTATTTAATAAATAATGATTTAATAATTTTATATCATAGTTAAAAAGTTTTGAACTGTTCAAAGATTTTCTAGTTTTAAGAAAAATAAAATAAATTGTAAGATCCTCCAATCTATTAACTGAAGAATTCATTTTGTTTCACTATGGTTTCAACTTGATACCCAGAGTAGCAAAGGATTTGGAGGCTTGGATGAAAAGGTAACACAAACCAGAAGACCACTTAATTCTAAAGATAACATCCCGATAATGATATCTTAACATCCTTACTGATGAATACTAAAATAACAAGTTAGTACAACTGCAAAATTAGAAATTATTTTGAAATGACAGAAAAGAAGAAGGAGAGAAAAACTAGAAGGAAATGGCCACATGAGGTTGTATGTGGGAGTTGATAAAAGGAAAAATGGTGAAGACTGTCATAATTCATCATATGAATTTTTCAAATAACATATATTTTTAAAACATAAAACAGAACAATATGGAAGATGGATAGTATGCACATATTCTTCAAACATAATTATCTGAAGAGTGTACAGTAAAGAATCACAATGCTTACAGTAATAATAAAGTAAAATGATTTAGGAGAAAAAATGGAATGTTTGGCATATTACTGGTAAAATTATTGCTTTAGAAAAAGTTTTCAAATTCTGTAACTATTAAGGCAAGAAATCAAAGTGTTTCTCCAAAAAGGAAAAAGATAATTATAGTTCTTCAGTGAAACATTTAATTCAGAGACAATTACCACATAGCAATTGTTTCTGTCCCATATGGCTGCTGTGATAACAGCTAAGTCTTGTAAGCACCTTCTCACTGCCTCTCAATGACTAAGATGCTGGGATAGTGAAAAGAATTCTTCCTGTAGGACACTGCTGAGGCTCTAAGGACAATGCATTCTATCTAATGAGATAACCCTGAATAATTTTGATTCTAATGGTGATAGATTTCCTTTATTATTTTGAAAGTTAGTTCCATGTGAGAATTGTAAAGGAGGAAATTTTGTGTTTAAATAATTGGGTATTTTTTCAGAAAGTAAGAAAACTGTGGACTGAAAATGGAGATGTTCTAAGTGAAAAATATACTTCAAAAATATAGCTGAGAGGATAGAGTAAGTTCCGATCAGCTTCTAGGATCAGGGTCAACCTGATAGCCTGAACTTTATAAAGCACTTTTTTTTTTTTACTTCTTCTTTAATAGAAAGTAGATACAGGTGTGGTGTCTAGAAAAGTAAAGTTATGTCATTACCTAGAACACAGTGCAGTGAATTACTTAATGACCTAGCATTCAATAAAACTGTTCAACAATAATTTTGCTTAGTTTTGACTATATGATGGTTATAGTGATTGATGGAAGTAATGGTGATAATGATAATAATGACTGTCGTGACGGTGATGATGCAGGTGGCAATCATTGTAGTAATAGCATGACGAAAATATCAACATTGATAGTCTTTTGTTAGTGTGAAAATTATGAAATATTTTTCCTGTTGAGTGTCTACACATAACAATTACTGTTTATAGCATCTCGTTTAACCTTGGAAATAAAACATACACAGAACCATTTATCTTTTGGAAGGGGGGTTTCTAATATATTGTTTTTTTTTTTACTTTAAGTGAAATGTATTTTAATTAACATACAATTAGATCAGTTTCCTTTATTATATCCCATGTCACCTTCTTCTATCTACTCCCATGTTCTTCTACTCTCTCAAATGTATAGCCATGTTCACTTTTGCTTTAATTATACAATCTTCTAAGTCCATTTTTGATTCAGAGCTGACACCTTTATATTTTGTAACCAGTTAGGTGGCTCATCTCTGGGAGAGGCTAGTTCTTACCCTCTCTGTAGTCATTAATTGTTGTATTTTGGGGTGTATTAAGATAGATTAGGAATAGGATCCTGTGAATTTTTCTGTTCATATGAGCATATGTATAAATATTGTCATTTTCTTGTTTTGTGTATAGAGTCTTTTTAGGAGAAAGTCACACAGCACATTACCTGTGACTCTTGCTTTTACTATCTTTCTGTCCCTTCTTCCATGATGTTCCCTGAGCCATAGATTAAGGATCAGTACTACAAATGTATCCATTGTGCTCGGGGTCTCCATGACCTGTTGAACTCCACACTGTATTTAGTAGTGCTTTTATATGATAGCCACAACTTTCTGTAAAGAGAAGTTTGCTTGATGAGTAGTAGTAGACACACCTGTCTGTGGGTATAAAAAAAAGATTTAGAATAAAGTAAGGATTTATGCAGACTTAGCAAAATGATAATTGTAGAGTATTTTTCTACATTCATGGCCTTAGCTGACCTTTCTAGATCACTAGGCTAAGTTATTAGTACCAGGCATGATTTCTATCTTGTTGAATGGTCCTGGAGACCAATTAGTCAGCTGCTGGTTAAAACTTGTGAGTGGCACTTACTGCATCTTTACAGAAACCTTGTCATATTGGCCATTCTTGTAGATTTTTGGTATGGAATCAGCTTAGTACTATTAATTACTTTCTTTTCTTGACAATCTACATAGTGCTTTTTGGTACCATAATTAAATGGTAAGAAGGAGGGTTATAGGTTAGTTCCAACTAAATAAGCTAAGTCCCATGTCATAAGTATCCAGTGAGTTCAGCAACTTGACTATCTTGGCAACAGCATTTGCTGTCAGCTGTTTTGTTGACCTTACTCATTTTAACTGGGGTAAGAAATAAAAAGGAGATATTCATTCCTGGACCAGATACTATACTCAGTCTAATAGGTTGAACTAAAGTGTCTCATTGTATAAAGTAGTAAATCAGTAAATTTTACAACTTCTATAGAATAAATGTAAAAATCCTCTTGATATTTGAATAGTGTCCTAAAATACTATAGGCAAAATTGCTTTTATTGTCAGGATTAGTCATTTAAGCATTTTAAGTGCAGCAAAATGACATTCTTTAGATCTAGAAGTATAGACAAGTTAACTTTTTGTCCATGTGAACATTTAAAGTTTCTATTCCCTGTTTTACTTTGGTTCACTTTCACCACAAACCCTTTGAATAATATCTTGCAGCATCTTCATCTCTTATGCTGTTCAGCCTCCTGTGTCTTATGAACATTGGAAATGGGCAACTCAACAAGATTTGAATGCCTAAGTATATTAGGCATATGCCTTGGGCTATATTTTATTTCTTATATTAAATCAATGTAATGTGCTGAAGAAAAAATATTATTAAATTAAAATCTATGATACCTGCAAGTGTGGCTTCATTTTTCTTCTGAAGAAATTGCCTTAAGGTCAGTAAATGATTAACTTAGATTTCTAATAGACATATTCCAACCCAGTACAAAGAAGTTTTGTGGACATGTTGTTATATCAAACTTTTGAGTGCATTCTTTTAAAACAGAAAGAAAACTCTGGATTAAAAAAGAAAAACTTGTAATTTCCTTTCAACTACAGCACTTTGAATTTTACTTCTTTAATAAAAAGTGAGATTTTTTATGTAATAGTACAACACATATTTATGGCAATGAAGTCTTTACATGTATATATAAGTATTTCTCCTGTATGTGGGTGGAGGAAAGGTGGGTAAGGTGTGCAAATAATAGCATATACCTCTGTGTTGGGGAGGGATTATTGTTTCAAACTAATAATGATATTCTTCATAAATAATACTTTTCTCATCAGTTTTTGAAATTTGGAATTCTTATTGAAAAATATCCTAGTCTATTCTAATATACATACTACCTGTTTAATGCTATGACTAATTAATCTATATGATTGTAGGCTAAGATAAGTATCTATTAGTTTACATCATATTTACTCTTATTACTATTTTCCAGTTCACACCATAATTCATAATATTTTGTTAATAAATGTAGTACCCCAAATGATATATTAGGAATGCATGGCAATCAACTCATAGCTAGCGGTTCAATAAAGTTGGGACACAATAAAAAGCACTCATTTGATTGAAGAGGACTTCTCTAAAAAAAGTAGTTAAAGCAACTCATAAATACAATCCTCTGTTTAACAGAGCAAACACGGAACTAAGGGGCAACTGGGAGACAACATGTACTGGCCCAAATCTCACTGGAATGCCCTTATTCAGTACGTGCTTGTTGCACCATAAACAAGCTGCAGGAAAAAGTTATAATCTATGCACTATGACCTCATGGAATTTGATTCACTCCCCAAGGCCCAGAGTATCTTGTATTTTCATAGAAAAAATAGAAACATGAATGGCTTTGCCTAAGATCTGTTGTGATTGCCTAAGCCCTGTATACCTAAAATGTTCGAATAGCCCCAGAATACATTAGCTGAAGATTTTATTCTCCAGAACACATCTTCAGTTTTGCTTTGCTTCATTGTGTTGGACAAAGAGCTGCTTTCTGATGGGGAGACAATAGACTAGACTAAGAAAATAACTTTAATTTCTTTGCATGGTCACAGCTCAAGTTCTGTCAGCTAATAATTTTCCCAATTCATATTCTTACTTTAAGCCTACCACTTTTCAGAGTGGAATCAAGCTTTCTTTCTTTTTTTTCAAAATTAATGTTGTGGTATTATAACATGTTCATTGGAGTTTTTGAAGCTCTGTGTAGCTGCTTTTGTACTGTAGGTACACTTAATCCTGTCTACATTCATTGTTGTAACTTGACATTTGACTGTATTTAATATTTAATTATTTGCAACTTTATATATTCTTATTTCTTTCTCTGTTAATGGTTTGGTTTGATTTTAGAAGTTGTAAATTTCTATATTCTAGCAATTATTTAAATATTTTATTGTGTAATTGTTGTCAAACCACATTTGCTATCTTTCTCCATCATATGAAATTATTGCATTTCATTTTCTGAAAGGGTCACAGTTTAATGTCAGCAATTTCTGCTATTTAAAAAATGGTTTAAAATAATTTTACCATGTATTTCTTAAAAGCCAATTCCCTTTTATAGTTCTTTGTCATATTTCTTATTCTCTGCCTGTACAATTCTCAAGAAATCTGTGTCCTACTGATCTGCACTGGTACCTGGAGCAGACCTTGGGTGCCTGCTCTGTACCCAATCCCACAACACTCAGAGAAGGCTGGACTCCCAGGAGTTCTAACATACCCAGGATTATAGGTTAGGAAAACACGATACCTGGCCCAAACAGGGAGTAACTGGGACCCCCGGTGACCAAGAACCTCTGCCTGGCCAGTGGCTTGAGTTCCTTCCAGTCTGCACCAGTGCCAGGAGGAAACATTGAGCACCAACTTTGCACCCAATAACACAACACCCAGAGGAAGCTGGACACCCAGGAGATATAAGATGCCAAGGATAATAGCTCTGCACTCAGTTCCACAATACCCAGAGGAAGCTAGACTCCCAGGATCTATAACACACCCAGAAACATAGGATCATAGGATCACAGGATCTCAGCAGCTTGGCCACACCAGAATTTTAGGATCCTAGAAGCTGCTTGAGTCCCAGGAGCTCTAACATCCAGGATCTTAGGATCACAGGATCACAGAGAAAGCTGGTCTCTGAGGAGTTCTGACACAAGCAAGATAACAGAACAGACTAGATTCAATCAGAGACAGTGAGTACAGGTAGCATAAAGATAAATAGAAGATGAAAGGCAAGCACAAGAACATAAGCAACAGAAACCAAGATTAATTGACATCATCAAAACCCAGTTCTCCCACTATAGCAAGTTCTGGATATCCCATCACATCAGAAAAGCAAGAGTCTGATTTAAAATCACTTCTCATGATGAGGATAGAGGACTTTAAGAAGGACATAAATAATTCCCTTAAAGAAATACAGGAGCACACAAGTAAACAGGTAGAAACCCTTAAAGAGGAAACACAAAAATTCCTTAAATAATTACAAGAAAACACAACCAAACAGGTGAAAGAATTGAACAAAACCATCCAGGATCTAAAAATGAAAGTATAAACAATAAAGAAATTACAAAGGGAGACTGCCATGGAGATAGAAAACCTAGGAAAAAGATTAGGAGTCATAGATGCAAACATCAACAACAGAATACAAGAGATAGAAGAGAGAATCTCAGGTGCAGAAGATATCATAGAAAACATTGACACAACTGTCAAAGAAAATGCAAAATGCAAAAAGGCTCCTAACACAAAACATCCAGAAAATCCAGGACACAATAAGAAGACAAAACCCAAGGATAATAAATATAGAATAGAGTGAAGATTCCCAACTTAAAGGGCTAATAAATATCTTCAACAAAATTAAAGAAGAAATCTTCCCTAACCTAAAGAAAGAGATGAACATACAAGAAGCCTACAGGACTCCAAATAGACTAGACCAGAAAAGAAATTTCTCCCTTCACATAATAATCAAAACACCAAAGGCACAAAACAAAGAAAGAGTATTAAAAGCAATAAGAGAAAAAGGTCAAGTAACTTATAAAGGCAAACTTACCAGAATTAGATTTTCACCAGAGAAAATAAAAGCCAGAAGATCCTGGACAGATGACATACAGACCTTAAGAGAGTATAAGTGCCAACCCAGGCTACTATACCCAGAAAAACACTCAATTACCATAGATGGAGAAGTCAAGATATTCCATGACAAAGCAAATTTATAGAATATCTTTCCAAAATCCAGCCCTACAAAGGATAGTAGAGGGAAACCTCCAATACAAGGAGGAAAATTACACCTTAGAAAAAGCAGGAAAGTAATCTTCTTCCAACAAACTCAAAAGAAGATAGACACACAAACATAATTCCACTTCTAATAACAAAAATAACAGAAAGCAACAATTTCTTTTCCTTAATATCTCTTAACATCAGTGGACTCAATCCCCCCAATAAAAAGACATAGACTAATGGACTGGATACATAAACAGGACCCACAGTTTGTGCAAACAGAAAACATACCTCAGTGACAAAGACAGACAGAGTGAAAGGCTGGAAAACAATTTTCCAAGCAAATGGTCCAAAGAAACAAGTTGGGGTAGCCTTTCTAATATCTAATAAAATCAACTTTCAACCCAAAGATATCAAAAAAGATAAGGAAGGACACGTGATATTCGTCAAAAGAAAAATCTATCAACTTGAACTCTCAGTTCTAAACATCTATGCTCCAAAAGCAAAGGCACTCACATTCATAAAAGAAACTTTACTAAAGCTCAACACTTTTACTAAAGCACACATTGCACCTCACACAGTTATAGTGGGAGACTTCAACACCCTACTCTCATCAATGGACAGATCATGGGAAAGGAACCTAAAGAGAGACAAAGTGAAATTAAGTGAAGTTATGAACCAGATAGATTTAGCATATATCTATAGAACATTTCATCCTCAAACAAAAGAATATACCTTCTTCTCAGCACCTCCTAGTACCTTCTCTAAAATAGACCATATAATTGGTCACAAAACAAGCCTCATCAGATATAAGAAAATTGAAATAATCACATGCATCCTATCAGATCACCACGAACTAAGGCTGGTCTTCAATAACATCAACAACAAAAAATGGAAAGCCTGCATACAAGTGGAAACTGAATAATGCTCTACTCAATGATAACTTGGTCAAGGAAGAAATAAAAAAAAATAAATTAAAGACTTTTTACACTTTAATACAAATAAAGGCACACCATATCAAAACTTATAGGACACAATGAAAGCAGTGCCATGAAGAAAATTCATAGCTCTGGGTGCCTCCAGAAAGACACTGGAGGGAGCATACACTAGCAGCTTGACAACATACCTGAAAGCTTTAGAATAAAAGGAAGCAAATACACTGAAGAGAAGTAGGGCAGGAAATATTCAAACTCAGGGCTGAAATCAACCAAGTAGAAACAAAAAGAATAATAAAAAGAATCAACAAAACCAGGAGCTGGTTCTTTGAGAAAATCAACAAGATAGACAAACCCTTAGCCAGACTAACTAGAGGACACAGAGATAGCATCCGAATTAATAAAATCAGAAATTAAAATGGAGACACAACAACAGAAACTAAGGAAATTCAGAAAATCCTCAGATCATACTACAAAAGCCTATACTCAATGCAACTAGAAAATCTGGATGAAATGGACAATTTTCTAGACAGATACCAGATAGCAAAGTTAAATCTGGAGCAGATAAACCATTTAATATTCCTACAACCTGTAAAGCAATAGCAGCAGTCATTAAGTCTCCCCACCAAAAACTGCCCGGGACCAGATGGTTTTAGTGGAGAATTCTATCAGACCTTCCAAGAAGACTTGATACAAATTCTCTATAAAGGATTCCATAAAATAGAAAGAGAAGGAATACTACCCAATTTGTTCTATGAAGCCACAATTAACCCATACCTAAACCACACAAAGACCCAACAAAGAAAGAGAACTTTGGAACAATCTCCCTTATAAATATTGATAAAAAATTCTCAATAAAATTCTTGCAAACTAAGTCTAAGAACACATAAAAACAATCATTCATTGTGATCAAGTAGGCTTGATCCCAGTAATGCAGGGATGGTTCAATATATGGAAATCATCAAAGTAATCCACTATATAAACAAACTCAAAGATACAAAACCACATGATCATCTCACTAGAAGCTGAGAAAGCATTTGACAAAATTCAACACCTCTTCATGGAAAGATTCCTGGAAAGATCATGAATTCAAGACCCATAGCTAAACATAGAAAAAGCAATATACAGCAAACCTGTAGGCAACATCAAACTAAATGGAAAGAAACTTGAAGCAATTCCACTAAGATCAGGGACTAGACAAAAGTGCCCACTCTCTCCCTAGTACTCGATGTCTTAGCCACAGTAATTGGAGAACAAAAGGAGTTCAAAGGGATACAAATTGCAAAGGAAGAAGTCAAAATATCACTATTTGAAGATGATATGATAGTATACTTAAGTGACTCCAAAACTTCCACCATAGAACTCCTAAACCTGATAAACAACTTCAGCAAAATGGCGGGATATAAAATTAACTCACACAAATAAGTAGCCTTCCACTATGCAAAGGATAAACAGGCTGAGAAAGAAATTAGGGAAATAACACCCTTCATATTATTCACAGATAATATAATATACCTAAGTATCTATCTAACCAAGCAAGTGAAAGATCTGTATGACAAGGACTTCAAGTCTCTGAAGAAAGAAATCAAAGATTTCAGAAGACGGAAAGATCTCCCATGCTCATGGGTTGGCAGGATTAAGATAGTAAAAATGGCTATCTTGCAAAAAGCAATTGATTTAGTACAATCCTCATCAATATTCCAACTCAATTCTTCATAGACTTAGAGAGAGCAACTTACAAAATCATTTGGAATAACAAAAAAATCTAGGATAGTGAAAACTATTCACAACAATAAAAGAACTTATGGGGGAATAATCATCCTGGGCCTCAAGCTGTATTACAAAGTAATAGTGTTAGAAACTGAAAGGTATTGGTACAGAGACAGACAGGAAGATCAATGGAATAGAATTGAAGATCCAGAAATGAACCCACACACCTATGGTCACTTGATCTTTGACAAAGGAGCTAAAACCATTCAGTAAAAAAGAGACAGCACTTTCAACAAATAGTGCTATTTGAACTGGAGGTCAGAATGGAGAAGAAAGCAAATTGATCCATTCTTAACTCCTTATACAAAGCTCAAGTTCAAGTGGATCAATGACCTTTACATAAAATCACATACACTGAAACTAATAGAAGAGAAAGTGAAAAAGAGCCTTGAACACATGGGCAAAGGGGAAAAGTTCCTGAACAGGACACCAATGCCTTATACTCTAAGATCAAGAATTCACAAATGAGACCTCATAAAATTGCAAAGCTTCTGTAAGGCAAAGGACACTGTCAATATGACAAAATGGCAACCAACAGACTGGGATAAGATATTTACCAATTTTACATCCAATAGAGGGCTAATAGCCAATATAAACAAAGAAATCAAGAGATTTAAATCCAGACAATCAACCCTATTAAAAATGGGGTACTAAGCTAAACCAAGAATTTTCAACTGAAGAAATTGAGTGGTGGAAAAGTACCTAAAGAAATGTTCAACATTCTTAGTCATCATGGAAATGCAAATCAAAACAACCCTGAGATACCACCTCACACCACTCAGAATGGCTAAGATCAAAAAAATCAGGTGATAGCAGGTGCTGGTAAGGATGTAGAGAAAGAGGACCACTCTCCCTTGGTGGGATTGTAAGCTGGAACAATCACTCTGGAAAGCAGTCTGATGGTTTCTCAAAAAACTGGAGATAGTATTACCTGAGAACCTAGCTACACCACTCCTGGGAATATACCCAGAAGATGCTCCAACTTATAACATCACACATTCTCCACTATGTTCATAGCAACCTTTTTTTATAATAGCCAGAAGCTGGAAAGAACTCAGATGTCCCTCAACAGAGAAATGGATACTAAATATGTGGTACATTTACACAATGCATTATTACTCAGCTATTAAGAACAAAGAATTCATGAAATTCTTAGGCAAATGTATGGAACTAGAAAATATCTTCCTGAGTCAGATAACACAATCAAACAGAACTCACATGGTATGTGCTCACTGATAAGTGGATATTAGCCGAAAATCTCAGAATACCCAAAATACAATTCACAGACCACATGAAGTTCATGAAGATGGAAGAACAAAGTTGGGGTGGTTCAGTCCTTTTTAGAAGGAGTAACAAAATTCTCATCTGAGGAAATGGGGAAAAAAATACTGAAGTCAAATACTGAAGTAGGGGCTCCCCTACATGGGGATCCAGTCCATGTGTAGTCACCAAAGGCAGACACTGTTGTGGATTCCAGGAAGTACATGCTGACAGGAGCCTGAAAAAGCTGTCTCCTGAGAAGCTTTGCCGGATTCTGACATATACAGAAGACAACGCTCACAGCCAACCATTGAACGGATCAAGGAGTACCCAATGGAGGAGTTAGAGCAATAAAAGAGCTGAAGGGTTTTGTGACATTATTGGGGAGAGTGACAATACCAACCAACTAGAGCTCCCAGGGTCTAAACAGCCAGCCTAGGAACACACATGGAGAGACCCATGGCTCCGGCCTTATATGTAGGGGAGAATGGCCTTGTCAGGCATTGGTGGAAGAAGAGGCCCTTGGTCCTGTGAAAGCTGGATGCCCCACTGTGTGATAATGCCATGGCAGGGAAGCAGGAGTGGGTGGGTGGGTTGGGGCACACTCTCATAGAAGCAGAAGGAAGGGGGATGCGATAGGAGTTTCAGGGGAAATGGGGAAAGGAGATAACATATAAAATGTAAATACATAAAATATATAATTTATGAAAAAGGAAGATATGTTGAAAAATCAAGCTTTCAATTTGCATACTGGTAGCCAATATGTAGCTCATGGTTTACAATTACTTGAAACTGTTCCTTTTTTACATACTGTTAATTCTCAAATTTTGCAATTACTTGTGTAAATACAACTCAATTTAAGAGAACATACAGCTTCTTAATTTTATAGGACATTTAAGAGCTGATACTGGATTGTTTGGACCCCTTACAGCAATGCTACAGCACATTTGTATACCAGGCAGATTATAGGCCTTACACAGGAACAGCTAGACAAACAATCTCATTCTTTACATCATCAATATAGTAACAGCTTGAAGACAACAATTTGGTATTTTCAGAGAATGTGCATGTCAAGTTGTAAAGACTTATCCTGAATGTCCTGAATTTTTACCTGTACTACATAATGGTGTTAATCCTCAAAGATTCATACCTAATCAATTATATTGAATGAATGTTGCTTACGTTTCTGATTTTGGACAATTAAAATATGTGAATGTGACTATTGACACACTCTTAGGCTTTCTAGTTGCAACTGTTTCAACAGGAGAAGCAACTAAAAATGTAATTAGTTACTGCCTACCTTGTTTTTCTATGCTGGCTGTTCCAAGTCAGATTAAATCAGATAATGGAGTTGGCCACTGCAGTCAAGCACTTGAGACTTTTAGTCAACAATTTAATATTACCTATATTACTGGGATTACTTATAATCATCAAGAACAAGGTATTGTGGGACAGGCTCCTGGAACTTTAAAACAATATCTTTATAAAATAAAAAAAAAGGGGGAGGTATATCACTGTACACCACAAATTGTTCTTTTTATTTTTTTATTTTAATTAAAAAAAAAAAACTGGATGCCAAGGAACTTTCTGCTGAGTGTCTATGGTACCCTACAACTAGGCATACATATGCCTAGGTGAAAAGGAAAAATCCATTTACTGGCATATGGCATGATCCCGACCAGGTATTTAACATGGCGAAGAGGGCATGTTTGTGTTTTTTTCTGCAGGATGTTGAAGGAACATGGTGGCTGCCAGAGTGATTGGTAAGATATGCTGATGCTGGGACAAAGAATGATGCCTGCCTGAGAACTTGCTTAATGCCCTGAAAATGGTGAATGGGAAGCTGTATTGGACATATGTTCCTGACCCACCTTTGCTTGCCTATATCCCATACGGGACAAGCTGCCTTGCCTCAAGTTTTTAGACCTTGTGGAACAGAGAATGGAAAAGAGAAGTTATAATGCCTCTTGTATTGTTATTAAATATGACCAGTTATTCAGACTCAATCATGGACTGGTCTAGAAATCAATCCAATACTGGAAATAACAATCTTCATTTGGAAGGCTGGTTTTGAACATTTTCAGAGACATATTTGGAAGTTAGCTACAGTTCTCTATGTTATGTTAGCAAGTTATAAAGTTGGGACAGGATCCGGATTTCAAACAAGTATTAGTGCATGTGTTAAGGCTCTTTTAATAGTCATGTTAAAATTACTATTATTTCTTCTACATTATTTAATGTAAATTGTATTGATTGTACACTTTCTAATTGTGTTGATGTGTCGAAAACTGGTGTGTCTATAACTGGGGTCTATCAACCAGTTTTTGTTTTATTGTCCTGAGTATTACAGGACATTGGTATTCTGAAAAAACACTTGCAAGTACTAGAAGAAGTGAATCAGGCTTTAAACAGAAGCAAGAGGGGAGTAAGCTTGATTATTGCTAATATAACAGCTTCAATTACATTAATTGCTAGCACCACTGCTTCTGAAATTGCTTTGATATAAGAAGCTAACACAGCTACTTTTGATAATCAATTAGCAAAAAAAAATGTTACTAATGTGTTGAGTATACAAGAGGATTTAGATAGGCTTCTGAAACAACAGATTCATGCTCTTTATCTTATTCAAAGTATTGAAAGGAGGTTCAGAGTTTAAGATTAAGGAGCCATCTCAAGTGTCATGCCAAATACAATGGATTCCTTTTGCTTCTAAAATTGACAATGATAGTCATTATAATTAGGAAAAAGTTTAAAGACACTTGCAGGGTGTTTGGCATAATTCTAACACCTCTCTGGATGTTTTAACTGTGTATAGTGAGATTATGAATTTAAAGAATGATGCTCTGCTGAGATTTGATGATGCAGATAATGCTGATAAAATTATTCATGGCCTGAGGTCAGTATTTCCATTTTGGTCAAGCTTCAAGAATAGTATATGTGATCGTGGTAGCCCTTTTGGTTCTGGGAATACTGTTATTCCTGTCCATCATATTAAAGCTTGTCTTTAACAGCATCAACACGTTAGTAGCCAAAGTACATGGCTTGAAACTGAAAATGGACCCCCAGGCAGAGTTATTAATTTAATAGGCTGGGAAGCCAAGGACAGGTAAGGTTCTGCACAGAGACTTACCAATCTAAGACAGAAATATATTGCTTTTGATAATGTATATTCCATGATGGGTAAGAAAGGCATTCTTGTCAGAATGACCTAAGACAGACTGAGTCCTATTTATGAAATAAAAAGCGTGGAGATGTCGAGAGCTTTGGGGGCTTCTTGGCAGGAATCTGGCCAAGACAAGGAAATGGGCTGCTTGGCAGGAATATGACATTTACCAAGGACAAGGAAATGGGCTTCAGGCAGGATTCTGACATTAGTCTAGAATAAAGAAGTAATTTCAGGCAGAAATCTAAATCTTAGGCTAGAACAGTAGGCTTCAGGCATGAAAATAACTTTGGGCTAAGACAGGGAAGTAGGCTCAGATATTTTGGTCATCCTGATACACCCTTAGAAACTGTGACCATAGGAGTGATCACAGGACTTTGTTTACTGCATTGCTTGTTCTTCGACTATTTGTGTTTATTGTCTTGCTTGTTCCTTGACTATTTGCATCTATTGTATTGCTAGTTTCTCAACCTAGAACTGACCTTAATACTTGCACGTAATTAAAATGGTTTAAAAGCAGATTAGGAAAAAAATGTGTAATCCAGTGAAAGGTATATTGTATATTTTTTCTCTGTAAATACATTTAATGAATATGCATTTAAAAATAAAATAAAGAAAAACACATTACAATGAGTAACAATAAAAATATATCTTTATAGCAATCCATAAACCTAAACTAATATATAAATATGTAAAATGACATATTGGCTGATTTATTGTGCTTTTCCCCCTAAATTTTTTTAGAAACTTTAAGTCTGAGTTGAATCAATTAATAAGAGTAAAAAAATCTATTTTAGGGCAACATAAAGCTATATATAATGAGTTCCTTTGCAATAAAATAGCTTGATACAAAAAAAGAAAGAAATCGGTGTCTAGACTCCATAAGAAATGGGCCATTAGGAGAACCACAAATCACATAGCTATTGTCCAGTTTGTATGTAAATCACACAATTTTTTAAATTTATTTTTATTGAATATTTTATTTACATTTCAGATGCCATCCTCTTTCCCCATTTCCCTACTCTAGATCACTCAAATTATTAAGTGACCATTTAAGAGTCTTACTTTGCTCATCAGTGAAAGTGGATAAAATAGTATACTATAAACACTGTATTTTAGAAATAATAGGCTTACTTCCATTTCTAGTTTTTATTTTTCTGTCTTGGTATTTTACAGATGGGCATATATAAGAAAACAGATGCTCACAGCGAACCACTGATCTGATCAAGGAGTTCCCAATGGAGAAGTTAGAGAGAAGACTGAAGGAGCTTAAAGGGTTGGTGGCCCCATGAGGAGAGCAACAATACCAACCAACCAGAGCTCCACAAGGTCTAAACCACCAGCCTAGGAGCACATAGGGAGGGACCCATGACTCCATTTATCTAGGGGAGATGGCCTTGTTGGGCATAGGTGGGAGAGGAGATCCTTGGTCCCATGAAGGCTGAACACCGAGTGGGGGAGGATTTGAGGGTGGGAAGGTGGGAGGTGGGGGGTAGGTGGGGCACATCATCATAGAAGCAGGAGGAGGGGGATGGTATGGGGGTTCCTGGGTGGTGGGAGGAATGGGGTAAGGGGATAAAATCTGAAATGTAAATATAATATCCAATAAAAAAGAAAACCGAATATATATTTTAGTGAAATACTACTGTATATATAACTGTAGTGAAAGGCTACACTTGTCTGCAATTGGCCTGCTCTTTTCAGAGAGGTGATGCTGATACAGTCTTACATTTATCCAAATCTGAGGTAGGACTTGCTTTGACATACTTGGAGAACAATCAGAAGAGGTGCAGGAATTTAGATATGGTTTCAGAGAACCAACACAGAGATAGAATGCCTTGAAGTTCCTTGAATGGATAAGAAACCCCCACAGAAGATGCATCAATTATGTAATGCCAGCAATGCTCATTGCTGTCTTTTCATGCTATAGACGACCTCTGTTAAGAGCCATCATCCACAGGCAGTAAAAGCCTCAAGAGAATTCTTGTATAATGTGTACTCTGGGAAATAGAGTCCTATCTCCAAGAGACACAGTCATGCCAAGAATGACTAGAATCTCAGCTCTGAGAAAGATCAGCCTGCAGTGGGTAAAGGACACAGTACACACTGACCAAAACAGGTCAAAGCAGGTCATGTGTTTTGAAGGTATTTTTTTTTTCTTTTTGAAAAGGTTATTTGAAAGGAATTTCAGAATAATTATGCTGATTTAATTTCAAATTCCGACATTCAAGAAAAATAGCTTTATTTTCCCTGTAATAAAAGTTTGTTAGTTAAAAGGGCAGGAAGAGGGTATATTTTGATTTTTCTTTTTATAGGAGTTTGGGCAGGAGCAAAGGGGAAAATACATTACTTCAAATATGCTTACTGGATTTTTTCCCAGTAACTGAGCTGAAACAGGAAGTACTTATCACTTATAATATACTGTCACTGTATAAAGCACTCTGTGATGAGCAGAATGGAGCTTATTCAGAATAATGAATTTAACCCCTAGTAGACTTTCACTTCAAATCCTGATGAGAATCAGTGGTATGTGGTTCCAGAAAAACATTGCTGAATATGATTGTATCTTTCCTCTTGAGGAGACTTGGTGTCACACTTAATTAATATTAACTATCAGGAATCAAAAGGTAGCTTTGTAACAAAACTCATCAAGCTCCTTTGGACTAAATGTCTACCACATGCCCCTTACTATGCTACCTGAAAAATATAGCAAAAGAGAAATATAAACAGGAATTATACTTTGTGTAGACTTCCTTCCTTTGAGGACAGGATAGTCACCTATGCCAAATGTTATATAATAGCTACTTCCATGCATCTTTCCACAGTGTGAAAAGACAAATACATAGGTCCTTATAGGTGAGACAAAGACATAAAAAAGATGATTTACATAGAATGGGAATTGGATACATCATTGAAATAATAAGAGGAGTTAATCTTGTCTACATTATGTCTGAGAGAATAATAGAACACACCTCTAAGGGTTTCTATGTTGACTTCTGCAGAGATGAATCCTTACTTCTGTTCAGAACATGATGGTATTATTGGGAGATTGTGAAAAATATGAGAGGGTGTTCTAGACCTAGGTGGGTGTAGGACTCAGTTCATCAGGGATATGTTTCAGGGCACTATGAATGGTCCCAGGCTCTTTTATGTTCTCTTTGTCTATTTGTAACAGCTATAAACATTGTGACTTGCTTTCACCTCTAAGTGTTGCAGTCATCTTGGTGTTAGGGCCCAAAACAAGCCTAGAAATCTGCATGCAATCAAGTGACAATGGAATGAGCACTGTGCACCAGTGAGTCAAGAAAGTTATCTTCCTGTTTTGGGTATTTCTGACTCACCCAAACACACACAAAAAAATATACCTAACATGTAAAGGTCAGAGCACAACTCTTAAGAGTAAGTTCTCTCCTTCAACCATGGGCCTCGGGGCCCCTTTGACTGCTGAGCCACATTATTGGCCCTCCTTTAACTACTGAGCTATCTCACCCTTTCCCCTTTAATTTTGTTAACTCAAAATTGGTGAGATTCTTGTTATCAGTAAATCTAGCTCATGTCATTTAGCATCCTAATATTCTAGTAATGAAAATATCTTGACACAGATAGTCTTTTGTTAGTACAAATATCATTTTTAAGCTTTTAGTGAATATGAATGACTTTAAGCAGTTAGACAAGTAGACACAATGAAGAATTTCTTTTTGCTTGAATTTCATAAACTGAAAATTGAATAAATACTGTCAGGGGCCAACTCATAGCCTTTATTGGGGACAGGTACTGTGTGGGACAGAGTTGAAGGTCAAAGACCTGTGGTGCCTGGGCTCATAATCTTACTATTTCCTGATATCTAGATATTTACTTCATTATATGTTTTGGATACTAGCTCTCTAATAAATATGTAGTTAGCAAAAATCTTTTCCCATTCTATAGGCTACCACTTTATCAAAAATAATGGTGTTCTTTGCTATGCAGAAGTGTTTTAAGTTTCATGAGGTCACATTTACTAATTGTTGATAGAAAATGCCTGTGCTAACAGTGTTCTGCTCAGAAAGTCTTCTCCTGTGCCGACAATGTATATTCCACTTTTTCTTCTGTCAGTTTCAGCATTTCTAGTTTTATGTTGATGTCTTTGATCCATGTGGGGTTGAATTTTGTGAAGGGTAATATGTATGGATCTATTTAGATTCTTCTATATTCAGCAATCCAGTTTGACCAAGGCCATTTCTTGAAGATGTGGTCTTTATTTTTAGTGTGTATTTCTGGCATCTTTATAAAAAATAATAATAAGCTGTTCAGAGGTGTATAGATTAATATCTTGGTCTTCATTTAAATTTCCTTAAACTACTTGTCTGTTTTTGTGCCACTATCATGTTTTTTTTTTTTTTATTACTATAGCTTTTTAGTAAACATTGAGGTTGGGGATGATGATACCTCCCATAGTTCCTTATAATTTATGAGTGTTTTAGCTAACCTAGATATTTTCTGTTTCCATATAAAACTGAAAGTCATTCTTTAAACATCTTTAAAGAATTATATTGAAATTGTGATAGAGAATGCATTGAATACATATATGGCTTTTGGTACAATGGCCACTTTTACTATATTAATCCTACCAATCCATGTGAGGAGCAATCCAGTAAGCAGCATTTACCATGGGACTGCATCAGTTCCTGCCTCCAGGTTCTTGCTAGATTTTGTATCCTAATTTCTCTCAGTAATTCACTATGACAAAGAAATATACATAAAAAAACTGATTTTTCTTCTAAGTTGCTTTGGTTTGTAATGTTTATCACACCAATGGCAAGCCAACTTTAAAACAATCAACAATAATGAAATTGGGTGACAATCACTGGGATTTTATCTGTATTCCATAGGACTTGTCAAGGTCATTCACTAGGTAAGATATCCATGATGTTATTATACTTCATATAGGTCAATCCCCCTACGCATAGGAGGATGGTGAGCTTGGGAGTTAAATTAATTAGAATAACCAAGATATTAGGCATATTATAAAAAATGCATTATACTAAAACAATCATCAAATTGTCTTCTAAGTAAATAATACTATTTAACAGGAGAAAGGACTCATTAGGAAATGAGCCAACTTGCATGTTTTACTTAATTGTTAATATCAAGATTATACTATATATGCTATGTATTTTTATACTTATGTGTTGGGTGATAGCTCCGTGGGATCAAGCTATTCTCCCTTTTACTAGCACTCTATATTCAGGATTGGACATCTGTGGAGAAGACTTAATTTGTTTTGTTGTTGTTGTTTGTTTGTTTTCTACACCCTCTCCCTAACTTAATATAATGATGAGGCTATTCGAAATGTCCATGGTTGTTTATTGCATAAATTAATGAATAATGGTTTTCTTGTCAAAGAAGCTAGAGTTTGGAGTTACTCTTTAATGTTACAGAAGTGAGCACAATTATTTCTTCAATTCCAATGAAAACACATGCCCTGGTAAAAGTATTATAACTCTTCTTTTGTGTGATATCATTAATGCATGGTGGGAAATAGAGCCTTAGTGTAACTGTGCAGGACCCCAAAACAGCAAGTGATTCCCCATGTGTGTTGAAGACAGCAGATTGGACAAAGTATTTAATACCATCACACATCTGTTAGAGAACCAAAGTAGGACAAGCATCTGATTTTAAGAAGGACAGAATGAGCATAGCAGGCCAAGAGCTGAAGCTTCCCTGAAATTGTACAAAAGATGACTGCCTTGGGGACTAAGAGCATTGAAACCCTTCCACATTTACTTAGTTCTCCCTGCTATAATAGACCTAACTTCTAAGACATAGACTTATCTTCATTCTACCCCATTGTGAAACTAATGGCCCAGAGTCCAACAGGTATTGATGAACAGTTGGTAAACAAGGTAGTACTAAGTTGTAACCAGACATGAGAAAAATAGAGGTAGGGCTCTTAACATGGCTGCCATCTGTTAAGTCAATTTTCTGCTGCTGAAAAACCTTCCACTTCTTTCAACATCATGACTATGTTGAGTTAATTATTCTGTTGCTTAACTCTGCATGACTCAATAGAAACTGCAATTTGATGTATAACACATTCAGCTAATGGCTCTGCTTCTCTCTTCTTTTTCCCTCTACTCTGAGTTCATTTAAGAAAAGTATTTACTAAATATCTATGTGAGGGAACTATGTGGGTGAAGGCAATCTTGGAATAAGCAAAAAGGCAATCTTGAAAAAATATGTAATAATTTTAAATAGAGTGTGCTACCCAAAGCAGGCAAATATATGCCTGTGCGTTACAGTTATAATGGACATGATTCAAAACCTCCCACTGACCACTTCCTCCTCTGACTTCCAGATGCCTAGTCTCCCAATATCATCTCTTGTTTGGGTGTAACCATTAGCATCCCAAATTTCATTTCCCTTGAGGATTTCTGACTGTTATCTCACAGGCTAGCCTAGCAGGTTTTCTCATCCTTACCTAAGGTAAAGCTCCTTAATGCTGCCGAATCCTGTAGTAGCCAATGCTTTGGTCTACTGCTGGCCAAAGACTCTGAATCTCAGTAGACATTCCTGTGAGGTCATGGCATCATACAGGGTGATCTCTAAGTGTACTCAGTCACCTAAGTATGGCAGTGAGGGAGGATCGAGTTCTTCAGTAGGCCACATCTATTTCCCTCCCTGAAGCCTGGGCCCAGATCCATGGCTCATATCTCTCCCATGCACAAGGTTGATGATGCTCTTTGCAGAGTATAAGCTGCTCTGGTATCCAGGATTGATAACCTGAGTGCTAGTTTTTCAGGAAGCTTGCTTCAACTCAGCCTTCCTCCATATTCTACCTCATGTGAATAATAGCTCCCTCCCTAGGCTTTCCTTTTGTCCATCATCCATAAGCATGTCATGATGGTTGTCTAGACTTCTATTTACCAAAATTAAAGCATTAAAACCAAGCAAAGAAATTATTTTTTTCTCAGTAATTTCAGCTATATACACTGTTCTAACCAGTGGGCTAGGGAGAGTAGGTAATGGACACCCTATTACCCAGACACTGCAGTGGGAGCTATGTTGTTAAGATCATAGGAAGTTTCCTTCCATTTGTTGGTAGTTAGTAAAAGATACTTAGTACAAACAACTTGTTAGAATCTAATAGATAAATATTGTTAATTACTGTTAACTGTCTGGTTATACAAAATAGTGCCCATACCCAATAAGAAAAAAATATTCTATTTTAATATACCTTAGTTGAGATGAATATTTAAACACAAAAGAGAAAATTTGAGTGTTTTTCTTTGGAACCACTTCAAGAATGTCTTTCAGAAGATAAAACACCAACAAAACATGACCCTCCCTTTATTAACTTCATGTGTAATATGAACTGACACATAAACTTATTTGGAGCAATAATAATGCATATATTAGTTCAAAGTCATTGGGTCTAGTGAAGCAAGCAGACTTCTACTGCATGAGCACCTGTGATAATGACACTGACTGCTCCCTGGCTTTCATCATGGTTCATATCTAGAGACCAAAATGGTACAACTCCAGCTTCCTCAGTAGGTAGCAACCACTTGCTCTCAAAATGTAGTGAAAAAAGCATTGTAAAATGCAGGGAGTAGAGTTTATGTCCATAGCTAGTTCTCTCAAGAGCTGCATAAATTATTCAAATGTACAGGTCAGTCCAATTACAACACATAAAGACATCCTATATCTGCCTGTGACTTCATGTAGTATACCAGCTGTAACTACTCTTAATTATGAAAACAGCACAGAAGCTGAGAATCTGGCATGTTATAGGAACATTACAATGAATGAACATTTTCATGAAGATATAACAAATGATTTCTGTGCAGATGTGTAACTTTCTATGAATAACATTTCAGAATCATGTTATCTGTAACCTCCTCACAAGTTGCTGCAATTTAGCACATCCCTCATTCCTTTTTCTTATTAATCATTTTATTCCTTGACATTTCAAATGATATCCTTCTTCCCAGTTACCCCTCAACCAATGTCCCCATCCCATCCTCCCTTTTCCCCTCCCTTTTACTTCTATGAGGGTGCTCCTCCACCTATTCACCCATTCCCACCTCACTCCTGTAGTACTCCCCTACATTGGAACATCAAGCCTCCCTTCCCTCCCACTGATGTCAGATAAGGCCATCCTCTGCCACATATGATTCTGGAGTCCTGGATCTCTCCATGTATACTTGTTGGTTGGTGGTTTAGTCCCCAGAAGCTCTGGGTGGTCCAGTTAGTTGATACTGTTCTTACTGTGGATCTGCAATCCCCTTCAACTCCTACAGTCCTTCTCCTAGTTCTTCCAATGGGGTCCCTGGGCTCAGTCTGATGGTTGCCTATATGTATCTGCATCTGTATTGGTCAGGTGCTGGTAGAACCTCTCAGGGAAGAGCCATACCAGGCTCCTATTAACAAGTTCTTCTTAGCATCAGCAATTGTGTAGGGGGTTGGTGTTTGCAGATGGGATGGATCCCTAGGTTGGGCTGGATGTGCTTTCCTTTAGTTTCTGTTCCATTTTTTGTCCCTATCTTTCCTTTGGAAAGTAACATTTCTGGGTTAAAATTTTTGAGATGCATGAGTGGCCTCATTCCTCTACCTTGGGTTGTGCCTATCTACTGGAGGTGATCTCTGCAGGTGTTATCTCTGATTTGTTGGGTATTTTAGCTAAAGTCATCAACATTGGCTCCTGGGAGTCTCTTGCTTCTCTGGAGTCTTGAACTTTCTGGTGGCAACCCCTAGTTCCCTCATCTCCTCTGCTACATGTTTCTATTCAATTTCCTGATCTGATTTTCTGTACTTCTCTTTTGTCCCTTCCAATACCTGATTCTACCCACCTCTCCCCCACACTCTCACTTTCTGGTCCCTCCCTTACTCTAGCTCCTGTGATTATTTTGTTCCTGTTGTATGTAAGATTGAAGCATCTACACTTTGGTCTTCCTTTTTCTAAAACTGCATATGGTTTGTGGGTTGTATCATGGGTATTCTTCACTTTTGGGCTAGAACCTTTACATAAAACTAGATACACTGAATCTAATAGAAGAGGAAGTAGGAAAAAAACCTCAAACACATTGACACAGGAGAAAATTTCTGGAACAGAACACCAATGCCTCATGCTCTAAGATCAATAATCGACAAATAAGAGCTCATAAAATTGAAAAGCTTCTATAAGGCAAAAGACACTGTCAACAGGACAAAATGCTAACCCACAGATTAGGAAAAGATCTTTACCAATCCTAAATATGCTAGAGGGCTAATTCTGAAATATACAAAGAACTTAAGAAGTTTGACTTCTCTTTCCTTAAGAGTGAAGATAGGTCTGTTTGAAAGACTAAAGTTTCTCAAAAATTCAGCAGGAGCAAATTCCATGTCTTTAATGGAAGCAGAAAATCAGAAAAAGGAACATTGCAGTTATGTGTGACACTGACAATGATAAGACCATCTCACCCCCAGTCTCACTGATAAGTTTAGTGACTCTATTACTCTTATCCTGAAAGTGACTTAGATGTATAATATCTATATCCACTTCCAATTTGGTGAATATATATATCACTTCTTCAAGAATGGCATGGACAAAGTCTGTCTAACATTTCTATTTATTCACATGGCTCTAGGAGCTATGAGAGCTCAGAGAGCAGCTCTGAGGTAAAAGAGAACTTTACTACCACGAAGTAATCAATTGAACCAAATAGTATACATTCACACATATTTTTAGAGGTCTTGTATGTATGGGAGAAGATAAAGAGAAAACACAGGAAAATGAGTAAGATATTATTACTGCTACACTCAGAGAAAGCAGTGATCCAATCACGGTTATGTTAGCACACAAAACTTATCCCACTTGGTTTCAAGAAAAAGCATGAAATACCTCAAAAGGCTTTAAGTCTAATAATAGATTCTCTTAGATAAGTATCCAATTGAACTAATATTTATGGTACCTCTAAATTTTCATAATATTATCTACTTAGATGATTTTATTTTGAAGATTCTACATGGGATGTGTTGGTATATCAGATTTAATGGAAGTAAATAAATTAATCATAATACACTTGTCATCAGTGAAGATTAAAGGTGTCTGATCCAAATCTTTCTAAGCTGAATATCTAGAATAGCTTTCAAATCAGTCATCTTGCCTGTCAGTAGAAAAGTGATTGCTGATGAACTACCAAGTAACCCCAGAATCCATGACACCACAGAGAAGGAAGAGCAGGGGAGGATGTGAGCATCAGCAAACTTTCAAATGACACTGATGACTTCTAATTCAGCATCCTGCTAGCATGCTCTATACAATGGCAAGAAATGACCAATCTTCTCAAGACTCTCCTACACAGGTATTCTTTATTGTTTGACTGTGCTCTTTGTTTTATTTTCACAGACAAACTTGTTCTTAAATGATTCATGTGGCTATAGGATGTTCACTCAAAGTATGTTAATTATTAGATAATAATTAAATTTGGGGAGTTAGATATACACAATGATTGTTTCTTTTGGCTCTATGGAAAATATGTGAAAACTATGAGAAGATGCATAATAATTTGTGGTGTTAATTTTGAATAACACAACTTTAATTCCTTATATATCTCCTTACCCACATGAGAGGATGTGCATTTCTCACTAAGAATTAATGTGTTGGCAGCTTGGACTTTAGCTGATGTGGGGAGGTATAAGAATCATTATAGATTGATTCTAGAGGGAAGACATGAGGTCATTAAGCCAACCAAAGAGTATACATGGGCTCGTCTGAGGTCACCCAACACATATGTAGCAGAGGGCTGCTACATCTGATCTCAGTGAGAGAGAATGCACCTAATTTTGCAGAGACTTAATGCACCAGGCTAGGGGTTACAGAAGGAGCTGCTTTCTTGAGGTTGAAAGGAGGAGGAATTAGGAGGAGGCCCTCTGTACTTGTTGATGGATACTGGGAGGGGGCAACATTAGGGATGTAAATAAATAAATAAATAACTCTGGGAGAGCACAATCACAAACAAAGCAAAGCAGTGCAGAGCAGAGTGGAGCCAAGTCCAGGTCCAAAGGATAAAACTCAGTGCCAGGCTTCTGAGACTCATGGTCTTCTAAGCTCCAAAAGTTTGCTATAGCACACACAGCCTTTCTTAGGCTCAAGCTGGTTCCTCTCCACACCACTCCACTCTACTCTACTCCACTCCACTCCACTCCACTCCACTCCACTCCACAGCTGCTGCTGTTCTTAGGACCTTCACATGGTACTGATATCCCCCCAAATACCAGGGTTGTCTACTACAACTGGGGTACACCTTCAGTAGTAGTTCCTTCAGGGCTGTCTTCCGAAACTCTGGCCCTATCACAAGTGCCAGGCCTTCAGTGCTCTGCACAATCTCTTCATGCTTCAAAATCAGCACAACCTGGGTAACTCCTACACTACCACGTTCAGCTGTCAGCATGAGGTGAAACCTTGGACACATTTGGCACATCTTCTATGTACTAACTCTGAGGAACCATCATTTCCCTTAGTGACTCTGTTCATTTTTAAATCCAACCCCAGCTGATCAATTATCCCAGGAAAACAGAGATTTTACTTTAATGGTTCTTTTAAAATTCTAGATATATTATAATTTCAACATTTAATCATTTTATGTTTTCAGACCTTCCCATATGCTCTTTTTTTTCTTTCAAATTCATTATTTTTCTCATTAATTGTTATTACGTGTGTGTGTGTGTGTGTGAGTGTGTTCCCAAATCTGACCTGCTCAGTACATAATGTTATACCTATGTGTGTGTGTTTTCAGGACTATTAGATATTGGATATCCAATTGGTGTGTTCTCCCTCGGAGAAGATTTTTTTCATGCTCTCAGCATTTTCTAGTTGACGGTAATTATATAGAGTTGTTTTCTCTTTCCACTTTTGCATACCTATTGGCAAAATTGTTGTTTAGCCCATGTTAAGACAGCCATGTTTGTGTGACTTTATGGGTATAGCATTTGACATTACTAGGTGTCTTATTAGTGTGATGTTTTTGTGAGAAGAGATCATGACTAAGCAACTTATAAAAGAATCCACTAGACTTGAGGTTTGTTTATAGTTTCATTGGGTGGGGAGCATGGTGGCACCTGGGCAGAGATGGTTCTGGAGAGGTAGCTGAGAGTTTTATGTTCTAATCCAACAGGCTGAAAGAGATAGACACTAGGCCTTTCATGAGCTAATCCTCTAAGCCTAAGCCTAGAGACACTACCTCTTACAAACCCATAAGTATTGGAACAAGGTAGCATCCACTAATTCTTCCAAACAGTTCACCAGCTAGGAACTAAGATGCAAATATATGACCCTATTGGCAGAATTCTCATTCAATCCACCACTTTCTATTCTCTAATTACTTGTAGGTTTATAACCAAACTGTTGTTATTTTTCCACCAGTGAAATGAGCCAATTCAAGTTGTAAGGGTCCATGATTCACTGAAGAATGACACCCTGGACTCACATAGTATGTAATACAAAGAGTGTTTTATTCTGCAGAAGTCCGGGATATTTGGGTCTCCGATTTCCAAGGTAGAGACAGCAAAGTGAGCTCACAGACATGATTTAAAGCACATTAGGGGATTCCTGGGTGGATGATCTTTATGTTAATCTGTTTGGAAGGATTAGTGGATGCAGTCTTGTTAGAGAATGTTCCAAGAGCTTCTAGGGGAAGGGAATCCCAGTCTCTAGGCTGGAAAGTTCAGGGTTGGGGACAGGGAATGCCAGGTAAGGACTGAGGGATCCTGGGAGAACCTGGAGGCTGAGTCTGTTTGATAAGTAAAATATGCACCTCAGTCCCTTGTTCTGGGGTCCAAAACCAAGCACATACCATAGTAAAAAAATGCATTCAGTGCAACTTCAAAAGTCCCCATTCTCTTTCATAATCTCAACAATGTTTAAAAGACCAAATCCAAAGTCTTTTCTGAAACTTCAGGTAATCTCTTAGCTGTAATCTCCGTAAAATCAAAAAGCAGATTACATATTTTTAACATATTATACCACAGAATCTACATTATCATACCAAAATGAAGGAAAGGGAGAATAGTGGAAAAATAATGGACAAAAGCAAAACTAAAACCAAGCAGGGTAAACTCCAAATTCTGCATCTCTGTCTGATGTCAAGGTGCTCTTCACATTTTTAACTCGTTTTAGCTTTGTTGACTGAGACAGCCTGCCAGCATCTGGTGTTTGTTTGTTTGTTTGTTTGTTTTTGTTTTGTTTTTATTAGTTTTGTTTTTTGAATAAGTTATCCATGTCTCTAACATCTCCAACATCTTAGGGTCTCCAATATAAATCTAAGCATCATCTTCATTATCTTCATCCAATGACCACTTTGGGTCTTCATGAAGGAATTGCTGGGCCAAATGCCTGACCTCAGAGTTTCCTTAACCATGGAGGAAGATTTTTTAATTCCTTTCCTGTATCCTTGACTCTTAATTCAGAACAATTGGATGAATGTCCAATTTCTTCTCCTTGCTAGGGTTATAACCTAGGCCCCTCTTTGACTTGAAATTGCATAAGCTTTCTACTGTTGATGGTTTCCCTAGAAGCTTAATCTTTCCTTTAATTTATTTTCACAAGTTGGAAGCTTAGTTAGGTAGTGTCTTGCTATGCGAGTACTACTCCCTTTACCCCATTTTGAATCAGGCCTTTCTTTAACTTTATTTCTCTGAACACATCACCCTCAGTACTACTATCTTCCATGCTTCTACTAGGAAGGCCCATTAATTTCCATTTAAGTTGTTAAACCACTTATTTCTAGTTCAATTTCCAAAGTCTTCCATATTCTTCCAAACAACAGCCTGGGCAGGCCTGTCACAGCAATAACTTACTCCCTGGTACCAACATCTGTCTATTGCTGTGAAGAGACAACATGATCAAGGAAACTAATGAAAAAATAAAGGGATATAATTGAGTGCTTGCTTGTGGTTTTACAAGATATGGATCATAGTGGTAAGCAGATAGGCATTGTAGTAGAGAAATAGCTGATAATATTATACCCAGATCTATAGGAAGCAAACAGAGGGCCAAATATTGAGCCTGTCATGGTCTTTAGAAACTTAAAAGCCCACTCCCAGGAATACACCTTCTTAAACAATAGAACACCTCTTAATCATTTCAAATAGTTCACCAGCTGGGTAGTAAGATACAAATACAGGAGCTTATATTGGGGTCATTCTCATTCAAATAATAATGGGAAATACAATCTCATAGCAAACTTCCTCTGGCTTTTACAATCTTTCTTTCTTATCTTCTGCAAAATACCCCCAACCTTAAGTATAGAACTGTTTATAGATGCATCAATTCTCTTAAAATTTCATTAATGCTTTTTATTGAAATAAAATTGTTTCATTTTCTCCCTTGCCTTCCCTCCTTTCAACCCCTTCTACCTACCTATTCTTGAGCCCCTCAGATCATTCATCTGGTAATTATAAATTCTGGCATAGTTGTTTACTTAAAAATGTTAGTATAGCTAGTTATTTTAAAGACATATTCAACTCCAGTTGCATAATAGTTACATCTTTCTTTTTAAATTGTATTTGCTTTTCCTCAGTATTAAGATAACAATAAGTGCTATTACTATTTAACCAAAAGTATGTTGTTTTTATGTGAAAACTTCTTCAGTTGGTTTGGTGGTTTGAATGAGAATGGCCTCCTTAGAGTCATAGATTTGAATGATTGATCACCAGGGAGTGAGTGGCATTCTATGAAATGATTAAAAGGTGTGACCTTGTTGGAAGAAGTGTATCACTGAGGGTGGCCTTTGAGGTTTCAAATGGTCATGCCAAGCCCAGGGTCTGTAGCTTCCAGGTAGGTTCTGTTCCAAATCTACGAGTGCTGCCATGCTCCCTGCATGATGATAAAGGAATCAGCCTCCGAAACTGTAAGCAAGCCTCTAATTCAACAGTTTCTTTTATAAGAATTGTCTTGACCATGGTGTCTCTTCTTAGCAATAGAACAGTAAATAAGATACTTGGTAACCATTAAATAATTTTAATATTAAAAATTTGATTATTTAGTAGTAATAAGCTATTTAGTAACAACAGTATTAGAAAAATAATCACTGTCATTTGTTATATATCTCTCCAATAGAAAATTGGAAATTTAACTTTCTCAGATTGGTGGGTATTTTAATTTATTGTAAGTAGCTAATAACAGAATTATGACAACATCTAGATGGTCACTTAACATTACAGATTTTAAAGGAAACACAATTTGGGGGATTAAAATTGATTTTTACATATCAAAATATGTGAATATTTACTGAATGTACTACTAAATTCCTAATAATTCCTTATGTAAGACCCCCCTACCAAGGGAGGACCTCCCTCAAGCCTCAGGAATTTGGGGCCACCCAATAACTCACAGGACACCATTCTTGATGCAACAGCAAGAGGTATACTTTTGGGGTCAGTCGACTGAGACCGAGACTAGTAACCCACGCAAGGGCAGAGGAGTGGCGACCCTGTCTGCTAGGAGTGGAGGGCTTATATAGGAAAGAACCACAAACCAAGGGGGGCTGAGAGGGTAACCAAGGAAACATAACATAAAAACAGTGGAAAGTCAGCTAGTTTCTGGAACCACACAGATGACTTGCATCTTTCTTTGTAGTCAGGAATGTGTCTTCCTGCTTTGGGCCTTCCCCAGCTGCAGGTGGGTTCTCTTCCCTGAAGTCTGAGGAATGTAATCCTGCAAGTGTCCTCTGACTCAGGGATAATGTACCCCTTCCAGAATGTATCCCAGGGCAGTGAAGGCCTAAAATCTTATATTCAGTTCTGCTTCCTTGAACTAGTGAACCTGCATTCTTTTGCTCAGGTCTAGGGGTCATAAAAACTTTCTATATTTTTCATAAGTTTTCTATATCTTTCACTTATATAAAACAGAGATTAATTTAAGGACATCTTTTTAACAACTTAAATTTTAACATTTTTTATGCAATATATTCTGATCTTGTCAGCCCCTTCATCCAACTTCTACTAACACCTTCCAATTCCTTGCTCACCCAACTTTGTATGCTCTCTCTCTCCTCTCTTTCTTTTATTTTTTCTTCAAAAATATTAAAACAAAATACCAAAGAAAGCATAAAAATAAACAAAATATTGACAAAACAAAAAGTATTCAAATGAAACAAGAAGGCCACACAAATACACACACACACACACACACACACACACACACACACACACAAACCTAAGTAGAGTTCATTTTATGTATTTAAGGAATTTCTAATATATAAGAATATTTAAAGAAACAAACTTATGTGACACTTTTCTTAGTTAAAAAAATAAAATTTTCTTTGTGATCACTTTTTCTGTTAAGCTGGAGCTACATTAAATACCCATATTTCCAAAAATTTCACAAGAAATTTAATAAATATGAACTGGGGAAAAGATAAAATTTCTGTTAAGAAGTCCTTAGAATTTAATTGCTATTTTACCTGCAAGTATGTTTGTTCTAGACAATAATCTAAAGTTGAATAACTTCTGAGAAATCCTAAATCTGCCAGTTTTCAAAAGTGCTCCAGAAACCCTCAACAATTTGCAGCTACAGGGACAAATGACTATTGTGCATTTGTGCCACAAATTTTAAATAACTGTCTCCACAGCAAACATTTCCAAAACTGCCTCAATAGCTCAGTGAAATCCTTGGTTTGTCATAATCTATGGAGTGTGGTGAAGTGATTCTCCTCATTTTGAACTTTGATGATCACAAATAGGGGGATTGTCATTCCTGGTCTGGCCAGGTCATCCTGAGTGACTATGCAAGAAATTTCTGCAAGGCAGGGTATGCTCCACCTACTATGGAAAACATCATCTTTCCAGATGTTGTTGAGAAATATTTGGGAATATACTAAATGCTCTTCAGCAATGCCTAGAAGAAGCAAATGTCTCCTTGGCTCCACAAGATAACACCATCCTTATTTAGGTTCTACACAAGACAGAGGGGAAGGTCTCTCTTTTGTCCCTCCTTGCAAGCAAGCTTTGAAAATCAGTGTCTGATAGGTATTAGGTTTTCTATGAACACACAGTGGGAACTGATTTCCCTTCATCCTCTCTTGGACTGTAGGACTTTCTAAACAAATACCATCTTAAGCTATACTATGACATTCCAATTATTTTACCTGGAAAAAGAACACCTATTTCATCCAAATCTATGTGAATTTTCCAAGACAAACTTACCTTCTTATCAGACTATAAAGCATGATTTTAAAAATGGGACAAAAAATGATTACTATTTTTCGAGCATGTGTCCTTGAATGATTCCCCTTGTCAGTCATCATTGCAAAGATAGATAAAGACAGAATCCCTGAGACTGTTTACCAGGCACAACAAAATGAGTCATGACTATATGTTTTGAGGGGTGGGCTTAAAGCAAAGTGTACTGTAGAAAAATTTACGTTATAATTTTGACTCAATTTAGTGTTACATATTAGATGTGTAAAGTTTACTTTCCACTCTTATTAATAAACATTAAACACCCACACAATATTTCCAAATGCCTGAAGAAAACTACTAATGTGACACATTGGAGAAAAGAGTAAGTTTAAATACCATTCTCTCTTCTTTAGGCTAAACACCAAATGTTTTCTGAAAAGTTCTTTTATGGTTCTGGGATTGAACTCAGAATCTTATGCCTGTTAGGTGATAAAGACTTATCGCCTTGTGACAAGAACAAGTCATAGCTTAGAGAGAGGTTTTGAGAGAAGGGGTGTCTGGGAACAGTAAAAAGAACATCACAAAGTCAAATCGTAGGTCTAAGCTAACAGTCTGCTTTCTGCTTGACATGGCTCCTAGACAGCTCTCTATAGATAGCTCTGTAGTCTGTTCAAGATAACTTTTGCTCAAGACACCTCTTTCTTGCTAGAAAAAAAAATTCAAAAACTCTGGAGAGGGAATAGATTTTCTGACCAAAGTCAGAAAAGCTGCTATAAAAAAGTTCTTGCTGAAAGGGTTTGCAACACCCTAGGAAGACCAACAATATCAACCAACCAGAACCCCCAGAGCTCCCAGGGGTTAAACCACCAACAAAAGTGTACAAATGGAGGGCTCCATGGCTCCAGCCGCATTTGTAGCAGAGGACGGCCTTGTTGGGCATCAATGGGAGCCAGGGGTGGGGTTGGGTTGGGGAAAGGGCAGAAAAGAGGAAAACATTTGAGATATAAATAAAGAAAATATTCAATAAAAATTTCTTATATTTTCCAACCAAGGCAGAAATCCTGTTTTAAAAATTCTGAAGTACCTTCCAGTCTGCACCTGCACCTGCAGCAGTCCTAACTCATCAGCTGTGCACACAACCCCCCCAAATCCAGAGCAGGCTGGACTCCCAGGAGCTCTAACACACACAGGAGTGTAGGATGCTAAAGGACCATGGTGGCCTCCAGAGCAACTGGTGACACATGCTGATGCCAGGACAAAGAATAATGATGACCTGTGAGGTTGCTGAGTGCCCTGACAATAGTGACTGGGAAGCTGTATTGGACATAAGTCCCTGACCCACCATTGCTTACCTACACCCCTGATAGAACAAGCTGCCTTACCTCAAGTTTTTAGACCTTGTGGAGCAGAAAATCAAAAATAGAAGTTATAATGACTCTAGTATTGTTATTAAATGTGACCAGTTATTCAGACTCAATCATGGACTGGTATAGAAATCAATCTAATATTGGAAATAACAGACTCCATTTGGAAGTCTGGTTCTGGACATTTTCAGAGACATATGGAAGTTAGCTGCAGTTCTCTATGATGTTATGTTAGCAAGAGATAAAGTTGGGGCATGACCTAGATTTCAAACAGGTGTTAGCATATGTGTTAAGGTTCTTTTAATTGTCAAGTTAAAAATACTTTTGTCTCTTCTACAGTATTTAACGTAGTTGCATTGATTGTATACCTTCTAATTGTGTTTGTGTTTTGAAATCCAGCATGTCAGTTAAGGAGGTCTATCAACCAGCTTTTGTTTTAGTGCCCTGAGTATCACAGAACTTTAGTATTCTAAAAATAGCTTGCAAGTACTGGAATAAATGAGTCAGGGCTTTAAACAGAAACAAAGGGGTAGTGGGCTTGATTATTGCTGGTATAACAGCTTTAATTATATTAATTTCTAGCACCCCTGCTTCAGCAATTGCTGTGACACAATAATTTAAGACAGCTACTTTTGTTAATTATTTAGCAAAAATTGTTACCAATGTGTTGAATATATAAGAGGATTTAGATAAGCATTTGAAAGAACAGATTGATGCTCTTTATCCTATTCAAATTATCAGAAGGAGGTTCAGAATTTAAGGGTAAAGAGCCATCTCGAGTGTCATGCTAAAAACCATTGGATTCATCTTAGTTCTAAAATTTACAGTGGTAGGCACTACAATTAAGAAAAAATTTAAAGACATTGGCAGTGTATTTGGCATAATTCTAACATCTCTCTGGATGTTTTGACTTTACATAGTGAGCTTATGAATTTCAAGAATGCTGCTCTGCTGATCATTGATGTGGTAGATACTGATAAAATAACCCATGGCCTGAGGCCAGTATTTCTATTTTGGTCAAGTTTCAAGAATGGCATATTTAGCTTGATCATGCTAGCCCTTTTTGTCCTGGGAATACTTTTACTCCTTTTTGTCCTGGGAATACTTTTATTCCTTTCCATCATATTAAAGCTTATCTTTAATAGCATCAATATGTTGGCAGCCAAAGTACAGGGCTTAAACCTGAAAATGGATCCTTCATACAGAGTTATTAAATTAACAGGCTGGCAAGCCAAGGATAGGTAAGATTCATCCCATAGCCTTACCAACCAAAGACATAAGTGCATTGCTTTGGATATGCATATTCCATGACAGGTAAGGAAGGTATTCTTGTCAGAATGACCTAAGACAAGCTCAGTCTTGTCAATGAAATAAAAAAAGGGGGGGGGGGGGGCAGACTCAGAGAGTGGCTGCTTGGCAAGAATCTGACATGGACCAAGGATAAGAAAATTGGCTGCTTGGCAGGAGTATGACATTGGCCAAGGACAAGGAAGTGGGCTTCAGGCAGGAATCTGACATTAGGTTAGAACAAAGAAGTAATTTCAGGCATGAATCTAAATCTTATGCCAAAGCAAAGAAGTAATTTCAGGCAGGAATCTAAATATTAGGCTAGAACAAGGAAGTAAGCTTCAGACATGAAAATGACTTTGGGCTAGGACAGGGAAGTTGGCTCAGATATTTTGGTCATCCTGATAAGCCCTCAGGAACACTCATCATGGGGGTATTTATGGAATTTTGTTTATTGCCTTGCTTGTTCTTTGATTATTTGTGTTTATTGTCTTGTTTGGTCCCTGACTATTTGCATCTATTGTATTGCTAGTCCTTCAACCTAGAACTGACCTGAATACTTACATGTAATTCAAATGGTAAAAAAGCAAAAAGGAGGAGGTGGGATGGGATAGGAGGTTCTAGGGAGGGGAAATGGGGAAAGGGGATGACATCTGAAATATAAGTAAATAAATTATCCAATAACAAAGTTAAAAAAATTTAAAGTAATTCTTGGGTTTTCTGACCAAAATCACAAAGCCATAAAATGTTCTAAACACTGTGTTTGCTCTTTAGACAATCTCTCTGGATAGCTGCTAGAAAACATTCTAAAAGAGCTGTGTTAGCTCTCTAAATAATTCTTGGGATTTCTAACCAAGGTCAGAAATCCTGTTAGAAAAAACAAACAAACAAACAAACAAACTAGAAAAACTATGAAAAATTCTAAAAGAGTTGTGTTCATTCTCTGCTAGATAATGTCATGCAAAACAAAAGCCCAAATGTTTTATTTACATATCAATTTAGTTATTTATTTCAAGTTCCCTTTTGAACATCTCATAAATCACCATTACATAACCTTAGTCCATTGACTGTTAGGAAGAGACAGCAAGTACATTTACTTTAATGCTGCAAAAGAATTCAGATATCTACCTGCCTTTGTGAACTTAGCTGGTTGGAACTTTGCTCTGTAATTACCACTCCTTAAATCTTTCATCTCCTTCCTTTGTATCTTTCTAACACAATGCCTCATAATGCAGTTGTCTCTTTTTTTTCTAGGTTCATGAAGCCCCTCATATAATTCATTTTGCATCCTTATATTTTGCATAACTGACATATTATGTACTTTTGAACTCATGTTTTCAGAGCTTTTTTCCACAGTCTTAAGGGCTGTCCTGAAGGTCACAACATTCGACCACTTTGCTGAGACATGGACACCCCCTAACCTCCCGGACTCACGCTGTTGTGATTATCATGGAGTCAATAACCTTGCCAAAGAGAACATTTTTCCAAGAAGGAACATGAAAATATGTATACTATTATACAAACAAGCCCTATGCCCAGAGCAACCATCAACACTCATTGGAAGCCAACACCCTGCTGGCTCTGTTCCAGGGGCAGGAAACTATTGTAATGCTATGTCTTACATGGTCAAGCCAGATTCAACACCTTTCTCCTGTCTTATAACTTTCTACCTTGATGTTTCTCTTGTTACTATTTAGAAGCTAAAGAATATGTTACAGAATTGAAAAATACAATCCATTCATGTCCAGGGAAGCTATATTTTGTTAAAAAATTTTAAAAGGTAGGATTCAGATGTGACCATTTCAGTTCACAATAGCAAACTCTGTGCTGTTTCGATAGAATCTCTCCTTTACTCTGTCTCCAACTCAGACCTTCCATAATAAATTCTATTCTTGACCAAACAGGAATATTTAATTTAGTAGACAAGTAGGGTGATCCAGTCACACAGAAAGATATACCCAATCTGAGGCCCAAAGAATACAAATTCTTCCCCATCCAGAGGATATAAAGTGTTCACGAGGGACTGAAATCCTACCTGCATTCACATGTCCTAAGGAAGTGGCTGTTTTCTTACAGGTTTTTGACCCTGTCTTGGCTCTCTCAGTGATGATTGTCCAGGAACCTAGATAATATACAGTTTGTGCCAAGACACAGGGCCATTGTAGCTGCTGGAGGAAGTGACCATCACTGATCCATAAAACAGATTAGAGGGTGAAACTATGGGGGACCTTAGCCTTTCATCTTTGCTTAATTGCAGAGATATAATCTGGCTATCAGTTTAATATCAAATACTAAACCATGATAAGAACTGGCATCCTATTTTCTAAAGCTCTCTGTTCTAAAAGGTATGTGTTACTGCATTTATTTTAGTTATTTTAAATTTAGTTTAGCTGCTTGTTTTTAACTTCATAAATATGTTGAAGTGATAATTTTTGATTATTTGTGAAATTCAATGTAAATGAATTATCAGAACAAAAGGAGAAGTTTTAAGAAAACCTAAAGTCAGTCTATTAGACATTTCATTATTAGATAATGTACTTTTTAAAAAGTTATTTCTATTTTTTTCATACTGAACATACTGAAAATTTTATTAAATTGAAAATTATTCCTTGAAAACATGCCTGCAAATGACAAATACAGGGAGTTGTGTTTATTTAATTGTAGCATTCTATGGTTAATGCTCTGTAGTAACTAAGTGGAAAGGGAAAAAATGATTGTATAAATTACTATATAAGCATAAATATTTAAGAGACACTAACATTTCAGTGATTAATGAGCTTACTTGTTTAATAATCATTTTATTCTAGACTGCATTGGCACTATATATTACCTTAAAGTAATGCACACATAAGCTCTTCTTTATAACCTTGGCACAGAAATATTTGTTAAAGCATTTCAGAAATATGTTGACAGCAATGGAAAAGTAAATGAAACTAAAGGTGATATATGCACAGTTACATAAATTCAGACCACTTCTGAGGAGAGTCTAATACTTTGAAATTTTCAGAGTTTCTTATGTTTAACAGAATCAAGGCTCACAGACAACCACAACCACCACCACCACCACCACCACCACCACCACCACCACCATCACTACCACCACCACCATAACAACAGCACCCCTTCTGTCCTTCACTTCAGGATCATGTTAAAATAACACATGTCCCAAACTTCCATATCTGCTACATCTGCTTTGGAGGCTGCAGTTACTAGGCAAAGCCACCACTTTTCTCAAACAAGCATTTCTAATTGAGGTTGTCACCCAGGCTCCACAACTGTGGGTGCTTAGCAACTGTATTATACTTAATGCTTCATCTAAGATAGTTAGTATTGAACATCTGCTTGCTTAACTCTATACTGTAAACCTTTTTCAAACTGGTCTTTGATCTTCAACACCTTCACTTGTGCTGTCTTTGTAAATGCCACCTGTATTTTGGTGGTATGTTGGCTAATCAGTTATCCTATCTCTTAAAACAATACACTCTAGTTTAGTTTTTGAGCCAAAATTATAGTCTCAAAACAACTCAAATCATGAGAGCTTGTATTGAAATACTAGAAAGAACTAAATAATAGCAGCTAAATTACAAATGAACTGGCTAGCTAGAATAAAATGGGTAAAGAACAAATATAGGTATCTTTGCAAAGCATGCTTTTTGTTTGGATATGCTAAATCTATGGCTTATAAGAACTACGTAGATATACTAGAATCTATCTAGTCTATAATTTTTTCTTAGAAAAGAAAAGTTTAATAATTAAGAAACTATTTCATGTGTTTTAGGTTTGAAGTCACACAAAGAGTCAGAAGTAGACGGAGCTAATGCTGAATACACTTTTGGGTTTGCATAACAGGGGTAGAACACTTGAGTGTCTATATATTAAAAATCTGAGATGGAAGATAATCAGTTAGAAATAGAGTAATTACATTTTTAAAAAGATTAATTTATAAGTTAACATCCATTCAAATTAGACATTTTATTCTTATTTTTAGGCCTATTCCATATCCCTTTTCTGAGCCTTGCTGCCCTCCTCCTTGACACCCTAGTCCCTGTTCTGTTTATGTGTCATAGTATTCCTTTACACTTATTCCAGCTCTGTTAAAATCTCTTCTTCTGTTCACATAATATTCTTTTTATTTCCAACATACACACACACCTACACACACACACAAATACACAAGACCTGCATATTAGACAATATGAGGGATTAACATTTCTCAGTCTTATTTTACTTAACATAATGGTTTCCAATTCTATCCATTTTCTTGCAGTGACATAATATGGATTTTCATATAGCTGAAAAAAGAACCCATAATTTGCATATATGTACCGCATTTTTTTGATCTCTTCATCAGATTGTGGACATCTAGACTTGTTTCAGTGGTTTGATATATTATGATCAGGGCAGAAATCAGTATGTATGCATGTATAGTTATTTCCATGATGCAACCTAGATTCTTACACACACACAATCAAGGAATGATAATAAAAAATTGATTTTTTTAAGTCTTTTTGTTTGTTTGCAGAAACTATCATTACTGATTTCCACAGTGGCTGTTATCAGTTCACAATCTGATAAGAAGTATGTGTTCTTGTTTCCACACATATTTACCAGTGTTTGTTATTGTCTGTTTTCTTGGAGTCAGACATTCAGACTCGAGTCAATGCAATCCCATTAGTCAATTCTTGATGTTATTTCTTCTATTGGAATCAGTTTCAGGAAATTTTGACTGTGTCTTTTTCTTGTGGTGTTTTCTCCCATTAATCACTATGATCACATTTTTCATTAGGTTATGGTCTATTTTTACTTTATTTTTGCACAGAATGAGAAATCGTTGATATAGTGTTATTCTACTATCCGGGAATATTCTGTTTCCAAGCACCACATGCTAATGAGATTTTTTTTTTCAATTTATGTTTTTAGTGGTTTGATCAAATACTAAATGGCTGTAGCTTTAAATTTGTATAAGTGCCCTGGGAGGAGGAGTGTTTCCTATTAGACTTTCTTAATCTACATGTTTGATTTTGTGTCAGTTCTGTGCTGTCTTTGCCATAATTGCTCTGTAGAGTATTGGAAAATTTAGTAATGCAATACCACCAGTATTGCTTTTCTGCTTCAGATTGTTAAACAACTTAACCTGCTTTGTTTCTATGCTGATTTTAGGATTATTTTCCTAGTATTTTGTAAGCTTGATAAGGATCATATTGGCTCTATAGATTGCTTTTGATAATTGAGGATTCTCATAATGCTAATTCTGCCAATCCATGAAGGTCTTTCAATCATGTCTTTCAATCATTTCATGCCTTTCTTGATTTCTCCAGTGTTTGAAAATTTTCACTGCAGAGATTTCCATCTCCTTTAGTATGTTTGTTCATAAACACATTATTATTGTTGTAGCCATTGAATATGACATTTTTCATTTCTTTCTTGGCAAGTTACTCTTGTACAGATAAGTTACTGATTTTTGTGCTTATGTTGCATCCTGCTGCCTTGCTGAATGTGATTATTATTTCCAAGCTTTTTGGTAAAATCCTTGGTGTCTTTTAAGTATAGGCTCACATTATCTGCAGACAGGGTTGAACTCTTCCTTTCCTATTTTTATTTTTAGTTTTTGTCTTTCTTTTCTCTTACTACTCCAAAAAAGTGAATATCATCTTGAATAAGAGCTGAAAAATAACCATGTTTTATTGTGGATATCAGAATAAGTATTCATGGCTTTCAACCATTTAGTAATGACAGCTACAGCTTTGTTGAACATAAAGTTTATTATACAAAAATATTTCTTTTATGCTAAGGTTCTTTAAGACTTTAATCAAAAGGAAGGCTGAACTTTGTATGGCATTTTTTTTTCCTATGTCCATTACAACTATAAGACATTAATCTGTCCTTAAGTTACTGTTCAGGTCCTTGGATAAAATATGCTGACAAAAGACAATTAGGGGAGAATGAGTTTATTTCAGTTTAAAATTCCAGAGGGATGTAGTTAATCATAGCAGAAAACATGGTAGCAGATAAGAAGGCAAGCAGGGCAATGTAAGATGAGCAAGAGGCTATCTAGTTACATTGCACCCATACTCAGAAATCAGATAGTAAGCAATTGATGCCTGGCTATAAAGCTTCAAAGCCTATCTTCAATGACACTTCCTGCACTGAGACTTCACCTTAAAAAGTTTCTACAAATTTCCTAAACATTACAACAAGCTCTGGACCATATACAAACACATGAACCTATATGAGGCATTTTCCATTCAAACTACCATTATACATATTGATTTGCAAATGTTGGAGAATGTTTTGAACCCTAGATAGAAACAAAATTAGTTATGATGTATGATCTTCTAATTGAATTTAATTACACATATTTTGTTTGAATTGTATGTTTATGTCCTTCATAAACACAATTTTAGGGAAATTTCTCTAGAGTAACCTTTTTTGTTTATGACTTTTTCCAGTTTGGGTATCAGAATACAACTAGCTTTCTAGAATAAGATTAATTGCTTTCTAATTTTCTATTTGAAGTGTTAGCAGTAAGTCATCTTTAAAAGTTTAGTGGAGCCCAGTAATGAATCAATGAAGCCTTAGACTTTTCTTTGTGAAAGAATTTCAGTTTGACAGCTTCATGCTTGTTATGAGAAAGTTTGAGTAGTATATTTCAATATGTTTTTATTTGTCACATAATAATTTTGTTGGAATTTATTCAATTTTTAAAAATAGAAGCTTTCAATGTACTCTCCAGTGGTCACCTAGATTTTGGTGAAATCTATTGTTATATTTTCTTTTTCACTTTTAGTCTTTATTCTTTTGCTTAGCTTGGTTGGAGCTTGTCAATCTTATTTACTTTTGGGAAAAAATAGTTCTCTGTTTGACTGATCATCTGTGTTAATCTTTTAGCAGTCATTTCACTAAATTCTACTTTTATCATAATTTCTCGCTACCTACTGAAATTTCAGAGATGTCTACTTCACAGTATCAGGAAAGACATAGCTAGCTATTGTTTTTCTAGCACCTTGATGTGTATCATTGGGTTATTTATCTATCCCCCTACTTTATCTATCAATAAACACTTAGAAATACAAATTTCCTTCTTGGACTTGTCTTGCCTATTTGCCAGAATGTCATGGAAATTGTGTTAATATTTTCATTTAACATCTGAGACATTTTAAATTTTAAATTTCTTCCTTATTTTTTTTTTTTTGGTACAGTGTGATTTATTTTTCAGGTACTGTCTATAGTACCTCTTCCTATTAATTTGTTACATTCTCCTACAATCTGATAGTATACAAAGAATTATTTTGATGTCATTATCTTTGTCAAACTATCATGTGTTGATTTTTTTTTAAAGAAAGATTAAGATCTGCTTGGAAAATTGTATATTTTCTATATGTTGAATGGTATATTCTCTATATCTTTGTTAAATCTGGTTAACCCATAATGAAGTTTAACTCTGAAACTTTTTTGTTGCTTTTCAGTTTACATAACATATCTCAAGGTCACTGTTTTGTTGTTGCTGTTATTGTCGTTTTGTTTTGCTTGCTGCTTTAATTAATAATCTAAAAAAATTTTAATTATTTTATTAGTTTTTGTTTCTATAATTGAGGGGAAATGAATGTAAGGAGTGGCTCATTTCCCCATTTCTTATGTTTTTTTTCTTATATATATTTTTATTGTTTCTTCCAAGATGGATATATGCTTTAGCTTTTATGTTCCCTCTTTTCTCACTTTTTAAAATAATGTGTCTTCTTAGTGAAATTAACTTGGGTTTATGTTTACTTCTATTATGTATGGGGGAAGCCACCTGCAATAACATACATAGTAACTTGACAGCAATCCTGGAGTTACCTTGCAGTAGAACATACTTGTACACTTTAGTGCATCTGTAATAATGTTCAGAGAAAGCAGCCCTGGGATATTGATTGTAACCACATAACAGTGTTTTAGAGCTAAAAGTATTAACACAAAAACAAAGAGGGTATGGGAAAAGGGTAAGACACAAAAGAGGGAAAGTTGGAAATGCAAAAAATAACTGAAAATACTACAGAGTTGAATGCAGAGAAAGGACAACCGAAATGCCCTTTCAAGTTAACACAAGCTAAAGCCGATAAACTGGACAAAAACCAAAGCACAGAAAGGGCAAACATAGAATATAGGATTTAAGCTCAGTGGCTGTTTCTTTGTGTTCATCCTCACTCACTGTCTTTGTTTTCTAAATAAATTTATTTGATGATTTCCATTGGATTTCTTAATGATGAAACTTGATAAGTGTAAGCCTCCAAATCTCCCTAAGATTTCAGGCAAGTGTTGGGGTTTCATTGCCTTTTTTCCAGACATCATCACAACATGTTTTGTTTTGTAGTAACCTAAAAATTATTTACCTCCCTTTAGTGAAATGACTCAATTTCTCAAGTGATTTATTGTTTAATATAGGGCTTATAATGTTACATGAAGTATGCATTCAAATTGCACAGACAAATAAAATATACATCAAACATTATGTAAATTTGGTTTTTTGTATTTATAGAACTATTACTACATAGTTTTGTTGATGCTTTAGATTTCTGTTTTTTTGCATAATATTTTTATTAATTACTTGAGACATTAATACAGTGTATTTGGGTCATACCTTCTCACAACTTCCTCCAGATCCACTCGTGTATCTTAACATGCTCAACTTTATGCTCCCTTTCTCTCTCCTCTCCTCTCCTCTCCTCTCCTCTCCTCTCCTCTCCTCTCCTCTCCTCTCCTCTCCTTTCCATTCTTCTTGCCATCTTTCTTTAAACACATCGAGTCCAATTCGTATTTACCCACAACTCCTGTGTGTGGGGCAAGCTCGCAAGAGTTCTCAATATACCAGGTGTATTTTGCAGAAAACAGATTTTTTTCTCTCTCTCTCTCATGAGCAATCAAATATCAATGTATCTTCAGCTAGTCATGAGGCAACTTTATGCTTGCCTCCCAAACTCCATACTGGGATTTTGTCTGGCTCAAGCTTATTTACATTGTGTAGATGTTGTCATATTTGCTGTGTTCTTATGTGCATTTGTCCTGTTGTAGTTGGAAAACAATGCTTTCTAATAGTCATTCACCACCTCTTGCTTTTACAAGCTTTCTGCTTCCTCTTGTTGCATAGATTCCCAACTGGCTTGAAGGGATAGATTGGATAGATTGACATCTCCTTTGAGGCTGATCACTCCAAAGTTTGTTGTTCTTTGTGTGTTGACTATTTGAGTGTATCTGCATTAATGACCATCCACTGCAAGAAGAAACATCTCTGGGGTGACCTGAATTATGATGAATTAGGTAATCCATGAGTACAGTAATAAGTCACTGGAAGTATTGCATTGCTTTGTCCATTTGGCCAAATAGTAGTTATGTTTTCCCTTAAGGCCCATGACATATTTAGCAAAATGTTCCCGGCTTCATTGACAGAGTCAGAATGGGGGTACATCTTGGACAGATGGCCTTTCATACAATAAAAAAGAAGACTGGTTACTTCCTTTTAATATATAATATAAAATAACAAAATTATATTACTATTCTGTGTAGTTTCTATGTGCCAAGGATTCTGAGATTCACCTATTCATCATTCCCTCCCTTTGCCCCTGGCAATCACTGATACTTCATTTCTACATAGTGTCAGTTTTTCAGTGGCAAATGATTGAAAGCACACAGAATGCAGCATGCAGTCTGGCTTGTTTCACTTAGTGGTATCCATTTGACTTTCTCCTGAGTCTTTCCTTTTCAGAACCTTTTTTTTTTTTTTTCAGCAACGAATCATTTCTCATTTGCTTGTTTCTGCTTCAGAATGGTTCTAATTCAATGGTTGAAGTCATTGTCTTACTTGCTACTCATCAAGAACTTCAAAAAATGAAATGTAAGTAGCACCTGTGTATATTTTTAAAGAACATTTTTTTAAAAAATTAATCATTATATAATTCTATTACATGAAAATATAATAAATCCCTCCCCTACATATTACTCTAATTCTCAGTTGTTTTATCATGCCCAGTTATAGGTTTAGAAACGTATAAAGCCCAAGATTCCTGAGAAGACAGGTATATTATAGTAGGAGACTATAATATTCCAAGTGCTAACATTTTATATATATATATATATATATATATATATATATATATATATATCACATACACACACACACACACACAAAAACAAGTACCACCATGCTGTCACTCATGAACTATAAGTGATAGCTTTACATGTGTGGGTAAGTTAAATACTCTTAGTGAGGTGGGACACTTTCTGTCAATGTGAATATTGAGAGCAATAATCATTGCTGTTGTTAACTTGTTAATTTCTTTTTTCTAGTTGTTACTTTTTTCCTTTTTTTGATGACTTTGGGATAGTATTGTTTTCATTTTGTTGTATTGTTTGTTTGTTTGTTTTTTATCTATGGTAGAGTTTTGCTTTGTGATTTTCATTAAGTTCATATGTAACAGCTTATCATTACCGTAAAATAAATATTAAGTTAGTAACAAAAAACTGTGATTATAGATGAAAGTCTATGTATTTTACTTGTTCCTGAGTTTTGTATTTTTAACTCTTTAATTTACATTTTTATATATTGTATCTCCATAAACAAATTATTTTCTCTGTAATTGCTTTTAATTGCTCTGTCTTTTAATCTTTATACTAGAGGTCATTAGCATTACAGCATTGTAGCATCCTAAATGAATGTATAGATATGTCATATGGATATAATTTTATCTTCATACATATTGGCTTCCTTTGTTTGTTTGATAATGTCTTCATCCTCCCTGCATTTCTCAAAGACCATTCCAGGAACAGTATCCAACTTAGAATTTTTTTTTCTTTCAACACTTTGACTACTTTGTCACAGTTCTCTGTGTAAGGGTTCAGTTAAGAAACATGTCAGCATGCTCAATGTTATGCACTCACAAATGTGGTTATTACAGCCTTTTATTCTGGATGGTAATGGTCCTCCCTAAAGTTGAAAAGGTGTCGCCTAATTTTCTTTACAAACATTTTGTTCCCTTCTCTCCCCTTTACTTCCATATATGTCCCACATGTTATGGTTCAGTATGTGGCATCTCTTATATCTTTTAGGCAACCTTTAGTTTATTCTTTGTTTTGTTTTGTTAAATTCCTCTAGTTAGATAATGTCAAATGATTTGTACTTGAATTTTTTGGCTTTCTTCCATGTGACTTACTTGAATATTGATGTTTTGGGTCATTTTTTCCCTCAGTTCCTGGAGTTTTTAGCCCACCATTTCTGTTCTATTCTTCTTTGTGCTTTCTATCTGGGTCAGACTTCTCATTCCAGGTTGTATTTTTTTTTTTTTCACGTCATTATCTGTGGTCTGCTGTTGGGCACAGACATTCTGTTCATTAGAATAATTATTAGGCTGGAGATTACATGATGCTCCATTTCCATGAGCTCAGTTCCTATGTATTTATTGTCACCAGAAGAATTAGTTATTTAAACAACTTAGATTTAATATGTTAGGTAAGGACCTTTAATTTGGAGGGATGGAATACATACAGAATTGTCACCTAGAGTAGCATATTGAATGGTATAGTGTCACTAACCATTATTGTATATGGGACTCTTGGGTGTTTGAGACCAGAAAAAATTGTATATTTACAGCTCAGGTATTTTGAGTGTTGTTTTCTAGTGCTGCTCTGGCTGTTAAACTTCTCAGTGCTTTCACTAGGTCCAATAGTGCATATGTCTAGGAATGTGTTCACCAACACAAGCAGCAGGGTCTCCTCCTCTCCCCCATTTTTATTTCATTTACAAGAGCCTGTCTTAGGTCATTCTGACAAGAATGCCTTCCTTACCTGTTGTGGAATATGTATTATCCAAAGCAATGCACTTATGTCTTAGGTTGGTAAAGCTATGTGATGAATCTTACCAATCCCTGGCTTGCCAGCCTGTTAATTTAATAACTCTGTCTATGGATCCATTTTCAGGTTCAAGCCATGTACTTTGGCTGCCAACATGTTGATGTTGTTGAAGAAAAGCTTGAACACAATGGGCAGGAATAAAATTCCCAGGACAAAAAGGGCTAGCATGCTCAAGCTATATATGCCATTTTTGAAGCTTGATCAAAATTGAAATACTGACCTCAAGCCATGGGTAATTTTATCTGCAGTATCTACCACATCAACGGTCAGCAGAACAGCATTCTTGAAATTCATAAGCTTCCTATGTATCAATAAAACATCCAAAAAGGTGTTAGAATTATGCCAAATACACTGCAAGTGTCATTAAACTTTTTCCTAATTATAATGACTACCACTATATTTTGTAGAACTAACATGAATTCAATCACTGCCAGAGCCTGACATATACACAGGCAGATACTCACAGCTAACAATCAAACTGATCACAGGGTTCCCAGTGGAGGAGTTAGAGAGAAGACTGAAGGAGTTGAAGGGGCTTGTGGCCCCATAAAGAGAGCAACAATACCAACAAACCAGAGCTCCCTGGGTTTAAACAGCTAGCCTGGGAAACACACATGGAGGGACTCATGTCTCTAGCTGTATTGTAGAGGAGGATGAAATTGTTGGGCATCAATGGGAGAGGAGGGCCTTGGTCCCATGAAGGCTGAATGACCCAGTGAGGGGAAATTCAAGGGAGGGGAGGAGGGAGTGAGTGGGTGAGTGGGGGCACAACCTCATAGAATAGGAGGAAGGAGGATGGCTTAAGGAGGTTCTGGGGTTGGGGAATGGGAAAAGGGGATACCATCTGAAATGTTATAAACAAAGTACCCAATAATAAAAAGAAAAAGGAAAACAAACAAACAAATAATGGAACTGGCTATGGCAGTCAAACATTTGGGACACAATTTAACATTACCCATATTATGGGGATTATTTATAATTATCAAGGACAAGAGACTGTGGAACAGGCCCATGGAACAGTAAAACAATATCTTTATTTAAAAAAAAAAGGGGGTGGGGGATATACCCCTGTACAACACAAATTTATTTATGTCGTATTTTTTTATTTTAAAGTTCTTTTTTGTTTGTTTGTTTGTTTGTTTGTTTGTTTTTTAAATTTGGATGCCAAAGAACTTTCTGCTGAGTGTCTGTGATACTCTACAACTAGGCATACTTATGCATAGGTGAAAGGGAAGGATCCACTTACTGGCATAAGGCATGATCTCGATCAGGTATTAAATATGGGGAAGAGTGTGTTTGTGTTTTTTCTGCAGGATGCTGAAGGAGCATGGTGGCCACCAGAGTGATGGGTGAGACATATTGATGCTGGGACAAAGAATGATGCTGACCTGTGAGCTTGCTGAGTACCCTGACAATGGTGACTGCGAAGCTGTATTGGACATAAGTCCTTGACCCACCATTGCTTACCTATACCCCTGATGGGACAAGCTGCCTTGCCTCAAGTTCTTAGACCTTGTGGAACAGAAAATCAAAAAGAGAAGTTATAATTAGTCTTGTATTGTTATTAAATGTGACCAGTTATTCAGACTCAATCATGGACTGGTATAGAAATCAATCTAATATTGGAAATAACAATCTTCATTTGGAAGGTTGGTTCTGGACATTTTCAGAGACATACATGGGAATTAGCTGCAGTTCTCTATGATGTTATATTAGCAAAAGATAACGTTGGGACAGGATCTGGATTTCAAACAGGTGTTAGCACATGTGTTAAGGCTCTTTTAATTGTCAAGTTAAAAATACTTTTGTCTCTTCTACAGTATTTAACGTAAGTTGCATTGATTATACACCTGCTAATTGTGTTTGTATTTTAAAATCTGGCATGCCAGTTACGGAAGTCTATCAACCAGCTTTTGTTTTAGTGCCCTGAGTATCACAGAACCTTGATATTCTAAAAATAGCTTGCAAGTACTGGAAGAAATGAGTCAGGTTTTAAACAGAAGCAAGACAGCAGTGGGCTTGATTATTGCTGGTATAACAGCTTTAATTACATTAATTGCTAGCACCACTCCATCTGCAATTGTTGTGACACAATAATTTAAGACAGCTACTTTTGTTAATTTTGTTAAAAATGTTACCAATGTGTTGAATATACAAGATAGGCATTTGTAGGAATGGATTGATGCTCTTTATCCTATTCAAATTACTGGAAGGAGGTTCTGAATTTAAGGGTAAGGAGTCATCTTGAGTGTTGTGCCAAATGCCGATAGATTCATGTTAGTTCGACACCTTTATTCTTATACCACTAATACCTATACTACTATACTGGAAAAAAATGGCATTAAATAAATAGAATCCTTACTTCAATTAAGCAAAACAGCTTTAAGATGGTCTTTAGAAATTTGGTTATATAGAATATATATGTTTTTAATCTTTACTGAGAAAGGAATTCTGTGTCTTGAAATTTTACCCCTTATTATTTCTGTCATAGGTAAGTTATCTAACCTCTTTAGATAATTTTCCACATCTTTAATAATAATAAGCACAGTGAAAGACTTTAGTAAATATTAAATGAGGAAAGACAAAAGATCAAGTAACTAAGGAAGAAAGTGGAAAAAATATTTTTTTATAAATTATAGTTTGTTTGCAATTCACAAACCTCATTTAACAATCAGAACTTCAGCGAACATCCACTAACAGGAGCAGGATAAAGTGGGTCTATGCTGTTTAACCATATGCATTTTAATCTTCACCGAAAATGTGTAATAAAAGTATTTGTAGTATAGTGAGGTATTAAAATGATGGAACAAGCCAAGTGAATTTTTGTCAGATTGACTGAATTACTAAACAGTCTTACATAATAAGAGCTACATGTTCCTGGCCTCTAGTTCTCTGATTTATTAACATATTATAGTACATGTCACTTCAGAAACTAAATGTAATCATAAAATTGGGGGGGCAAATTATTGAGCTCCATTTTCCATAATAGCTAACTTATTTTCAAAGATGATCTTTAACCAATGCATGCTTTTTCCAGCAGCAAAAGCAATCATATTCATTACATGCTTGACACTTGAGCCCCCTATTTAATGTTACTCAGTATCTGCCTTTTCAACTGCTCTTAACTGAGTTTCATTAAATTAACTATAAGGGATAAAGTAATCTTATAACATAAAAAAAATCACAGAGAATAAGATAGATCTATAGAATTTTCCTTTTTCTTCCGCATCAACTAAATAGCTAATACTAAGGAAATATGACGGTATTCACGATCTGTCACATTTGAAATTCAGGATTATATCCCATTGTTGATGGCCATGGGTTTCTGGGTATTTTCTTTCTTCGAAACCTCACATAATTGGTCTTGTATTTTCATCCCAAATTCTCAATGTCTATATTCTTGTTATGTAACCAATGACAAGAAGTAACAGGATGGTACTTTTCTCTGTATGATGCCCTTTGTTGCCACATTTATACATTGGAGAATATGGTCTTTATAAGTTTTCATTATTTTTACAGCCAACTTCTTGATGTTAACGTGTTTGGGCCAAAATGCATGGATAAGTTAGTATAGAACATTATTTGATAGTTTTTTTTCACTCTGTAAAAATATCCTTCTATGGAATTTATCACCTGTTCAGATTCTAGTATGATTACCACAATCAAGAATCAGAGTGGTTTGATTATCACAAACAGTCTTCAGTGCCTTCAAGATTTATGGGGCATTTTCTATGAATACTACAGTAGTTTCATGGGATATTTCTTAGTGACATGGTAACTGTATGTTATTTGTATCATATCACAAACCTATAGTATGTTTCAGAATGTATTTTTGTGAATAATTGATTGTCTTGCTAAAATTAACCATTAAAGCCACTGATTTGTTCCCCTTTGCTATAAGTCTGTCACTTTAAGAAGGCTACATAGATGGAATCACACAACATCAAATCCTTTGATATTGGTATTTTTAATTAAATGTAGTACCTTAAGATCTCCTCATGTTCTGTATTATTGCTGAGAGGCATTTTATTGTTTTGAAAAACATTTGAAAATTATTGAAAAAACATTTCACTTGATGTGCAGTTCTGTGGACCTCATATGAAGCTTGTATGAATATTTATGTACAGTTTATGTGAACAAAGTGGTTTATTTCTCTAGAACAAATTATTTATCAATATTTGGTAGGTGCAGCATGCATTTTTTATAGATGCATCTCAGTGTCTTACCAAAGTTATAATTTATAAACTGGATGTCCCACAATGGAAGAATTGATATAGAAAATGGTTCATTTACACAATGAAATACTATGCAGCTATTAGGAACGAGGATATCATGAGTTTTGCAGGCAAATGCATGGAACTAGAAAGTATCATCCTGAGTGAGGTAACTAAGACTCAAAAGGACATTCATGGTATATACTAATTAATAAGTACAAAATACCTAGGATAAAATTTATAGGTACTCAAGAAGGTGAACAAGCAGAAGGGCCCAAGTAAGGACAATTCAATCCCACTTGGGAGAAGAAAGAAAGCAATCATGGGAGGCAGAAGAAGGGAGGGAAGGGCCCTGGTGAAAGAAGGGATAGGGAGGGGAAAAGAAGAACATAATCAAGTATGGGGGGAAGAGGAGAAAAGCCATGAGGGTCAACAGAATGAATAGAAATATGCAACCTTGGAGGGTGGAAGGTGGGGAGACAATCTAGAAAGTACCAAAGACCTGGGAGGTCAGAGACTCCCCAACAGTGGTGAGAGGGTAATTATATAAAGTCTTAATAGCTGAACTATTACTCTAAACTGTGCCTTAACATTTTTATAAATTCACAGTACTTTAAATTTAGTGAATAGTATTACAGCTTACTTAACATACAAGTTTTTCTTTTCTTAACTAAACATTGATTAAATTGATGCATTCTCCAGATATAATCTCCTAAGACATATTCATACATTTGCTATTATATGTATAAACACGAGACTTAAATCATTACTTGATGCATTATCCAGCTTTTGCTATCACATTACCTTATGCACTGTGAAACAATGCCCAAGGAAATGACATCTGTCTCCCATTTCAATAACTGGAACCCTAGAATGTCACTCTCTGAATAATTTTCAGGTACTGATATCAGTAAATAAACTATGGCACATACAGGCAATAGATGGATTATTAATTTATGTAGAAAAATACACCATAGCATAGCTATAGTGGTAGATACTGGTCCACTAAGGCTGGTACATTTCACCTGTTAGGCAATGTAGCAGGATATATTGTGTCCTGGGTGCTGCTGACAAGACTCATTCTTGGCAGGAGGATATTTATGAGGAAGAGTTGTCAAATAGCCTGTAACTAATACAAGAAAAGACCAAGACACATATATTAAACTTAAATCAAGTAAAATATTCCTACAGGAGCAGATACATTCAATAAAGCCAGGAGCTTCCTTATTTATTGTGTAACTATCTATTCCAGGCCCAAGTCCTTATGCATACTTAAAATTGCCCTCAGGCTCTACGGGAACATGGCTCAGCAGTTTACTTCCTAAATTGCTCTTTTATTGATATATGAAGATTAAAACTGGTTCAATAATCTAAGGGAATATTGAGACTTTAAAATAAACTTTTTTTCTTATAAAATTAGGGATTGAACCTAAGGCCTTTCACATCATAGACAATTGCTTCATATACTATCCAGTTATATTGACAGTACTATTCTCCCCCTTTTATTCTGAGATGCAATCTTATGAAGCTGCTCGGGCTGGCCTCGAACTCACTTTGCAGTCCAAGCAGAATTTGACTTATGAGCCTGCTTCTTCAGCTTCTTGTATAAATGCCCATGAGCCTAGATCACTAAACAGGTGTTATGTATATTAAGCATTTTCTTTTGTAAAGCACGATATTGTAAAATAAAAGTAAATTACTATCAGCATTTAGCCAGCTATGAGTCTCTCCATTAATTTCTACCCACTTTAATTCAAAGCGTTTTTCTCTGAGGTCTATGGGTATAAACAAAATTATTTTGATGAAAACTTGGCATGATAATTTATTATGTTACTTAACAAAATAACAACATTGGACATATCCCTCTTACCTCCACCTACTCAGCTATGTGATTTTCTATAGTATCAGGCATTAATTCCATCCTATGGAACAAACTTCAAATAAATTAAGAAGGTGATAAGTTATGCCCGGGTTATCTCACCATTGCAGTTGTGGGCACATCTTGCCTGAAAGCCCATAGGCTGGATCCAGTTCTTGATAAGACAACTAATATCCTTTTTTGCCAATGACCTAAATAGTACAATTAAGCACTGTGAAAACAATACATCATAGAGGGATTTTTCTGGTTAGTTCAAGATTGATTTCTACATCTAAAATGTGTGATATGTTTATCAATAATTGTACTTGGCTCTTAATGGTTCATTTATATTATTCTTCATTAAAGTTCAAGGAATATTATACAATAGGGTGTATAAAGAATGTAAGAGTTGAGTTTTTTAAAATTCTGTCTCCTGAATAGATATGACTAGGCTACTTCACTGAGGAACTCATAGAAGCTGTGGTTACATGACCACAAAGACCTGCCTTGTATCAAGCCTGTCAATATTTCAGCATAGATGAGGGAATGGGTCATGAGCCCTTAGTCCAAGCTCAGAAGCTACTAATAATTGATGTCCACTATCAGGTTGCTCCAATGAATACCCATTTATCCAGGTGCACATAGGCATCACTAACTAGATTAAGTCTAATATTTTTTAAAAGACATGAAATGCATAAAAGAATGAGTTTAGAGGGATATGGGAAGAGTTGGAGTAAAATATGGAACAGGCATAACCATAATATATTATATACATGTCTGCAATTCTCAAAGAATATATTTTAAAATAAATTTAAGTCATTAAACCAAGAATACTGGTAGATTCTTGTACTACTTGTGATGTTTAAGAAGGATAATGAATCCAATGTCAATCTGTCTGTCTTAGGGTTTTACTACTGTGAAAAGATCCCATGACCATGGAAACTGTTATGAAAAAAATACATTTAATTGGGGTTGGCTTACAGTTTCTGAGGTTTAGTCCATTATACTCATGCCAGGAGGCATGGCAGTTTGTAGGCAGACAGAGTGCTGGAGAAGGAGACAAGCATCTGGATCCATAGGCAGCAAGCAAGAAGTGAACTGGCTTGAGATTCTATGACCTCAAAATCTACCCTCTAGTGACATACTTCCTCCAAGAAGGCCACACATACTCCAACATGGCAATACCTCCTAATAGTGTCATTTCTTGGGAACCAAACATTCAAACATATGAGTCAAACCACCACACTGGCCAACTGGTGAGACAATTTCAATATAAAATGAAAATGGGTGGAAATGTAGCTTAGTGGTAGACTGCTTGCTTAGCATGATAAGGCCTTGCCTCCAATTCTAAACATACAAAAAAGGGGGGGGGGGATAGGGAGTTTCTTTAAGTTGAAGAGTGATGCTAGCAAGAAATCAAAGTAGGAACAACAGCCTTTACAATTGTCAGATGATAATTAGCTGTGAGCAAACACAGCAGAGAAAGGGACAGTGTTTTCAATTAAGAGACTGCAGCAACAGAGTGGAACAAAGCACTGAATAAAATTACTCAGAAAGGATCACTAGGACAGGAAGTTTATAAGGGGATGTGCTCATAAAAGAATGACTGTGGTGGTTTGAATATGCTTGGCCAGTGCAAAGTGGCACTATTAAGAGGTGTGGCCTTGTTGGTATAGGTGTGGCCTTGTGTGAGAAAGTGCATCACTGTGTGGGGTGGGCTTTGAGGTCCTGTGCTCAAGCTCGACCCAGGGCAGAAGGGTATTCTATTGGCTGCTGTTCAATCAATATTTAAAACTCTTGGCTTCTCCAGTACCAAGTCTGTCTGCTCAATACCATGTTTACCACCATGACAATACAGTGAACCTCTGAAAGTAAGCCGGCCCCAATTAAATGTTTGCTTTTATAAGACTTGCTCTGGTCATGTTGTCTCTTTACAACAATAAAATCCTAACTAAGAAAATAACACCCTTGGGATTTCTGTAGATTGTCAAGAATAGTGAATGTTCTGGGCCCTGTATCAGGCACATGCATGTGCCACTCACCATTGTCCCAGAAGTTTTGTCTACAGAGTACACAGGTAGATTTGCCACTGAAGGGAACAAAAGACATTTCTATCACAAACTATCTGGAAGAGGACATGATTCTTTGTCCATGTCTAAATAAATTACCTTTGTTCTATGACTAGAATTAGCACATGTCCAACCTCAGGCCTAAAACTTTGAAGGAATGGATGCCTCATACATGACTATGCTCCAGACATACGCTCTCCTCATCTCAGACTCTGGAGCTACTCTGAGTAGGCTTTACTGTCCTAAGGTTTCGAGTTAAGGTTGTTGCATATGAGGCCACTCTCCAGACCCACATTTAGTGCCACTCTGTGACGACCATGTACGAAACTTCTGGGTATATATCCAAGAATAAAATAACCAAGTCATATGGTAATTCTATTTTTAAGTTTTGAGAAATGTCCAAGCAGATTTTCACAATGGATCCATTAATTTACATTACCATCTATGGTGCATCCTTTTCCATATCCTCTCCAACATCTGTTGTCAGATTTATTGGTGATTATCATTCTGTTTGGAGTGATGTGGTATCCCAAAGTCGTTTAAATTTGGATTTGCATGGTGGATATTTATCAATTTAAAAAGTAGTTATTGGTCACTGGTGTTACTCTCTGAAAACTATCTTTTCAATTCATTAGCCTATTAGTTAATTGGCAGATTTATTTCTTTGGTATTTAATTTCTGTAATTTTTTTGTAAATTTGGAGTATTACACAAATGTTTAAAATATGTCTGGTAAAGGTTTTCTTTCATTTTGTGGGCTATTTATTTGCTCACTAACAGTTTGCCTCATTGTCCATCTCATGTATTTCCATCTGTTGAAATTTGTAGGTAGTTGCTGTGTTGTTGGTATTCGGTTCAGAAAGATCTCCTTTACTCCTCTACCTCAATACATTAAATAGTATACCCTGTTTTATTCTAGAAGTTATTGTGTTTGAGGTTTTACATTTATATCTTTGATCCATTTTTAAATGTTTTATACAAGTAGAAAGTTGTGAATCCAATTTCATTCTTCTGTAGGTAGAAATACAGGTTGACCTGAACCACTTGTTGAAACGACTGCATCTTTTTTTCTAATATACATTTTTCCTCATTTGTCAGAATTTAAGTTCTAATAGATTTGGTACTTACTTTTGGGTTTCTCTAGCTTAAATCCATTGGTATACCTATGTATTTTTTTTCCTACTACCAGCCTGATTTTATAACTATATCTCTGCAGTATAATTTGAGACTGGGTATTATAGTACCTTCAGCAATGTTCTTAATTCTCTGAATTGGCTTAGCTATACACATTATTTGATGTTTCATATGAATCCCAAATTGTAGTTTTTCAAATCCATGAAATATGATATCAGAATATTGATAGGTTTTACATGAAATATGGAATTTAGTATTGGTAGTATTGTCATTTTACAATAACATTTTTTAAAATCAAAGAACAGGAAAGGTCTTTTTTGACCATCAATATCATATTTGGTTGTCTTTTTCAATGTCTTAAAATGTTTTTTTGTAAAGGATTTTATCTTGTAATGTGTGGTTCTAAATCCTCGAATTAGGGGTGGGCGAGACTAGCTCCAGCAATAACCATGTCCCAGAGAGGAGAAAAGAAGTCAGTGAGGAGAAGAAATGAGTCAGAAATGAGAGTCAGGGGAATCTTGCATCCTGACTTACTGGCAGTCAGACTGATTCTTTATTAATACAGAATTCAGTAGTCAAGAATAGATTCATGTTGTTCTAAAACATAGATAATATCATTTTTGTCCCTGTACATATGTTTTAACCGCCTTTTGGTCATATATTTAGTTATCTTTGATAATCAGTGACAAATGGAGTTATTGTTTACAATCATTTTTCCTCATCAACCATCTAACCCAATCCAGAAGCATATTTTGTGAAAACGTGACAGCCCATTCTCAGACTGGTAGGAGCTCTTAGGATTTTAAGACCATTAGAGGGAAAGAAAATCTCCAATCCTGCCTAAGTAGAATGTCTTCTTCCAAGCATTCTCCCAAGTATTATGAACATTTTTTTTGTAATTCTTTTATTTATTTTTCATCTCTAAGGTTGTCCTTTTCTATTGTACCTTCCCTGAGTTCTTCACCCTATCCCCCATTCCCTTCATAAATGAGATGGTTCTTCCCTGCTTACCAACATCTACCTTCCCTGGGTCATCAAGTCTCTACAGGATTAGACACATCCTATCCCACTAAAGTCATACATGCAGTTCTCTCTTACATATGTTCTAGGGCCTAAAACCAGTCCATGTATGCTCTTTGCTTGGTGGCTCAGTTCCTGAGAGTTCCCACAAATCCTGATTATTTGACACTACTGATTTTGCTATGGGGTTGCCATCCCCTTCAGCTCCTTTAAGCCTTCCCCTAACTCTTCCATAGGGGTCACTGACCTCAGTCCAATGGCTGGCTGTAAGTACCTGTGTTTATCTCAGTCAGCTGCTGGTAGAGCCTATCAGAAGACAGCCATGCCAGATTCTTGTCTGCAAGCACAACATAGCATCAGTAATAGTCAAGAGTCTGGTGCCTGCCCATGGGATAGAACTCAAGTTGGACCAGTCACTGGTAGCCTTTGCTCATTTCGTCCATGCATTTCTTTTAGACAGGAACAATTCTGGGTGAGAAATTTTGACCCCGTTCCTTCACTGGATGCCCTGTCTATTGGAGATGGTCTTTTGGGGTTCCATCTCACATTGTTGGACATTTGGGTAAAGTCACCCCCATCAAATCCTGGAAGTCTTTCATATCCCAGGCTTCTGGGTATTTCTGGAGGTTTCCCCACCTACCACCCCCAGCAGCTGCATATTTCCATTCATTCTCTTGGCCCTTAGGACTTCTCACCTGTCTCCTCTAATATCTGATCCTACTCCTTTTCCTTTCCCCTTCCCCGCCCACCCAGGTCTCTCTCTCCCTCTGCCTCCCTTGATTTTTTTGTTCCCCCTGTCTAAGTGTGGTTGAAGCATTCTGACTAGGGCTTTTATTTTTGTTAAACTTTATACCATCTGTGGGTTGTATCAAAGGTATTTTGTCCTTTTTGGCTAATGAGGACATACTATGCATACTTTTAGGGTCTGGGTTACCATTCTCAGTATATTTTCTTGTTCTACAAATTTGCTGCACAATTGATGATGCCGTAAGTTTTTTTTTTTTTTAAATAGCTGAATAGTATTCTATTGTGTAAATGAATGTTTTCTGCATCCATTTTTAGGTTGAGGAATATCTGGGTTGTTTCCAGTTTCTGGATGTCATGAATAAGGCTGCTGTGAACACAGTAAAGCAAGTGTCATGGTGGTACAGTAGAGCATCTTTTGTGTATGTGCCCAGGAACAGTATAGCTAGGTCTTCAGGTAGAACTATTTCAAATTTTATGTGGAATCATCAGATTGATTTCCAGAGTGGTTGTACCAGTTTGTAATCTCATCAGCAATAGAGAAGTGTTCCTCTTTCTCCACATCTTTGCCAGCATGTGCTGTCACTTGAGGTTTTGAGCTTAGCCATTCTTATTGGTGTAAGGTGGAATACCAAGGTGCTTTTGATTTGCATTTCTCTGATGACTAAGGATGTTGAACACTTCTTTAAGTACTTCTCAGCTATTTGAGATTCCTCTGCTGAGAATCCTCTATTTAGTTTTGTACCCATTTTTAAAATCTGGTTGTTTGTTCGTATTTGTTTAAGTCTAAGGTCTTTATTTCTTTATATATTTTGAATATTACTTCTCTATAACATGTAAGGGTAGTGAAGATCTTTACCCAATATATAAGTTGCCTTTTATGTCACATTTCAGTTTTCTGAGTCCCATTTATCCTGATTATAGAGTTCTGTTCAGGAAATTTTCCGCTGTGATGATGTGTTCAAGGCTATTTTTCACTTTCTTTTCTATTAGTTTCAGAGTATCTTGTTTTATGTTGAGGTCCTTGATTCACTTGGATTTGAGCTTTGTACAGGGTAATAAATATAGATTAATTTGCATTCTCTACACCCAGACCTCCAGTTTGTCCAGCACCATTTGTTGAAGATGCTTTCTTTTTTCCACTGTATGGTTTTGACATCTTTGTTAAAGATTAAGTGTCCACAGTTGTGTGGTTTTATTTCTGGGTCTTAGACTCTATTCCATTGATTGACCTATCTGTCTCTGTACTAATACCATTTAGTTTTTATCACTATTTCTCTGTAGTACAGCTTGAGGTCATGGATGATGATTTCCCCAGATGTTATTTTATTGTTAAGAATATTTTTCACTATCCTGGGTGTCTTGATTTTCCATATAAAGTTGAGAACTGCTGTTCCCATGTGTGTGAAAAATTGTGTTGTGAATTTGATGAGAATTACATTGAATCTTTAGATTGCTTCTGGTAAGATGGCCATTTTTACTATGTTAATCCTACCGATCAACGAGCATGGGAGATCTTTCCATCTTCTGAGATCTTCTTCAATTTATCTTCAGAGACTTGAAGTTCATTTCATACAGATCTTTTACTTGCTTGGCTAGAGTCATACCAAGATATTTAAAAAGGCTACTGATTTGTTTGAGTTATTTTTATATCCAGCTACTTTGCAGAAGTTATCAGCTGTAGGCATCCTCTGATAGAATTTTTTTGAGTAAATTATATATACTAGAGTATCATCTGAAAATAGTGATTCCATGACTTATTCCTTTCTAATTTATATCTACTTGATCTCCTTTTATTGTCTATTTGCTCTCACTAGAACTTCAAGTACTATATTTAATAGTTAGGGAGAGAGCAGGCAAACTTGTCTTATCCCTGATTTTAGTAGAATTGCTTCACATTTCTCTTCATTGATTTGATGTTAGCTGTTGTTTTGCTATATATTACTTTTATTATGTTTAGGTATATGCCTTGAATTCCTGATGTCTACAAGACTTTTACCATAAGGGGTGTTGTATTTTTCAAAGACTTTTCAAGATTCTAATAAGATGATCATGTAACTTTTTTCCTTGAATTTGTTTATATAGTGTATTATGTTCATGGGTTTTCAGATATTAAATGATTCTTGTATCTGTGGTATGAAGCCTATTTGATTGTGGTGAAAGATCACTTTGATGTGTTGTTAGATTTGGTTTGCAAGAACTTTATTGAGTATTTTTGCCTCAATATTCATGAGTGAAATTGATCTGAAGCTATCTTTCTTGTGTCTCTGTGAGGTTTAGATATCAGAACAACTGTGTCTTCATAGAATAAATTAGTGTACCTTCTGTTTCTATTTTGTGTAATAGTTTGAGGAGTATTGGTATGAAGGTCTGATAGAATTCTGCATTACAACCATGTGGCCCTGGCCTTTTTTTTGAGGTGGGAGAGGGGAGAATTTGAATGACTACCTCTATTTTCTTGGGGCTTATTGGACTGTTTAGTTTACCTGGTCTTGATTTGACTTTGGTATGTGGTAGCTATCTAAAACGTCATCCATTTCAACTAGATTTTCTAGTTTTGTCAAGTATAGATTTTTTTTTGTAGTAAGATCTGATGATTTTTTAAAAATTTCCTCACTTTCTCTTGTTATAGCTCCCTTTTCATTTCTGATTTTGTTAATTTGCATATTGTCTCTTCTCCTTTTAGTTACGTTGAATAAGGGTTTATCTATCTTGTTGATTTTCTCAAAGAACCAGCTCTTGGTCTTTTGTTTCTTTGTATTGTTCTCTTTGTTTCTAGTCCTGAGTTTGAGAATTTTGTGCCCTCTACTCTTGTCAAAAAGAGGCATGTTTGCTTCTTTTTGTTTTAGATATCAGGTGTGCTGTTAAGTTGCTATTATAGGATCTCTCCAATTCCATTATGAAAACACTTAGTACTATGGGTTTTCCTCTTAACACTTCTTTCATTGTGTCCCATTAGTTTATGTTGTATCTTAATTTTCATTGAATTTTAGAAAGTCTTTAACTTCTTCCTTTATTTCTGTCCTGCCCATGTTATCATTGAGTAGATTGTTTTCAGTTTCTATGAGTATGTGGATTTGTTTTGTTAATGTTTTTATTAAAATCCAGCCTTAGTCTGTGATGATCTGATAGAATGTTTGAGATTATTTCAATCTTCTGTTATCCATTGAGCCTTCTTTTGTGTCTGACTATATGGTCAGTTTTGGAGAAGGTTCCATGTTGGGGGCTGCCCGAGCCACATCTAAAGATGGTGCTGAGCTCCTAAGTGCTTTGAGAAAAACAACTCCTTATTTGGCATTGAGGCGTGCTTGTGCATGGGATGATCTTGCATGTGCAGTGCTGGGCCTATGGCTGGGTGAAGCGTGGCAGTCTCCTGTTGGTTCCCAGTAGTGGATATAAGCCGAGGACCTGGGTGTCTCTAAGGCTTCCACCATTTTTCTCCATGTGCTATTAAGAATTCCTAGCTTAAATACACCCTAGAGTGACGTATTCACTTCTGAATGGCTGTTCGCTCACTACCCAATATTACGCCTCGGGATAGGCCAGTGACTTGGCGGTCTTTCTGCCTAGCAGCTGCACAGATTAATTGTTTACTGCTGGGAAAACACGAGGCCAGCGCCATCTTGGAAATGCAAAGGTATAGCCACTGTTAACAGGGGCTTCCTACAATGATGGCCGCTCTGCTGTGGATCGACATACACAATGGAGCCAGAGTTCCTATGTTTTTGTCCATTCGAAAGACGTGATCACAAGTTTATGATCTGGTCCGGATCCAGTATTGTCCTGGTCCAGGGGATCTGTTTGTGTTTTTCCTCGGGATCGTCCAGATCCAGTGTGGGTCCCAGAGCATTTGGTTCAATGCTGCGATGCTCCTGATCCTTCTGCTTCTGCTGATAGTGGTAAATCCTGTATGGACGGAACCACAATGGGGGATCCTATCAGTATTTCCGATCCCGATGCCCGTAAGGCATGAGGCCCAAATTTTTCCCCGCCTTTTTGCCAGTAATGCTACTTTGGAGTTACCTTATTTACCTAAAGATAGTGAGTTAGGAGTAAGTGAGAATAGAAGTGTAGATTTGTTAGGTAGCCTTTGTTTTTTAGCAGTTAGTGGTATAAGTGAATAGAGTGATTGCATTCTATTGTATAATCAAACAGCTGTTTGGCTGGATAAGGACTCTAAGGGCAATAGTACCATTCCCTCACAACCAAAGTGGTCTCCCTTTTGCAAAGGAATTAAGTCAGGAGAAACCTTGTTGCCTTGGACAGGCTGCCAAGCCCGTAAAGTGGCATGGGCTAAAAGAGGATTATTTACTTACTCCCCTTATATTTTGGCCACCTTTAATGCCACCTATAGAGGTTATAATTTTACCTATCAAAATCCAAAGCAGTTTTCTCCCTCCAATCCTTTTGATCTTTGGCTATTGTGTGGAGTAAATGGTAGTTGTACTGATTTGTCTCCCATGGCCATGATAAAAGGAGGTGGGGTAGGGAATGCATCCTTTGGTTGGAATCACAGCTGCCATCTCTTTGAGTCAGTCAGTACAAACCGCTAATGCCCTCAACAATTTGTCATCTACTGTGGCTCAAGCTTTGGATATTCAAACTCAAGTGAACTCCCATCTTCACTGAGGAATTATGATCCTTAATCAAAGAGTTGATTTAGTGCAGGAAACTGAGTGGTTTGTGTGTTACTCCAATCCCTTATGATAACATCTCTTGAGCAGCTAACTTGTCTAAAGCTCTGTATCAACAGCCAGCAGGCAATTGGTCCCGAGGGTTTGACTCCCTGATGCAAGAACTCCATGTCTTCATTACCATCATCAATTCTACCCGAGTTGATATGTCACTGGCATCCGGACTATCCTCGTGGATTCTTCAAGCAGTTCATCATTTGAAAGAGTGGGCAGGATTTGGGGGTCCTGGCTGTAGCCCTCCAGGGAGTTGTGGGATTCTGTCTGTTTTGCCTTTACCGGATGGCCCAAGCTCGTAGAAGCGATCTAACCATGTTGGCACAAGCCTTTTATGCCTTAGAGGTGGGTGCCTCCCCGCAAGCCTGGCTTGCCAATCTCAAAGAATGAGTTCCCCCATCTTGTGCCCTTATGCGGTGACATCTTACCAGCTGTAGGGGCTAGGGGTCCCGTCGCCTAAGACAGGAGCCGCACCTAGAGTGGATTGTCAGCCATGCCTTGGCCTTAGTTGGTCTCCATGTGCGTGTATCCAGTGACGGGCTTGACCGGACCACTAGGTATCTTTTTTACCTGTCACCCTTTCCTTGGGCAAGGCTGATAAAACAAAAAGGGGGAAATGTTGGGGGCTGCCCGAGCCACATCTAAAGATGGCGCTGAGCTCCTAAGTGCTTTGAGAAAAACAACTCCTTATTTGGCATTGAGGCGTGCTTGTGCATGGGATGATTGGCTGGGTGAAGCGTGGCAGTCTCTTGTTGGCTCCCAGTAGTGGATATAAGCCGAGGACCTGGGTGTCTCGGGGGCTTCCACCATTTTTCTCCATATGCTATTAAGAATTCCTGAGTAAACCACTGTTAGAAGAAACCGGTCGTGCTGTTGTTATTCTCCTGCTGGTCAGGGTCGTAGCGCAGCATAGTTCCATAAGGTACTGAGAAGAAGTTATATTCTTTTGTTTGGTGATGAAATGTTCTGTAGATATTTGCCACTCCATTTGTTTCATAGCTTCTGTTAGTTTCACTGTGTTTGTTTGGTTTTTGTTTCAAATGACCTGTGTGTTGCTGGGAATGAGGTGCTGAAGTCTCCCACTGTTATTGAGTGATGCTCAATATGTATTTTGAGCTTTAGTAAAATTTATTTTATGAATGTGGGTGCCCTTGCTCTTCAAGCATAGATGTTCAGAATTAAGACTTCATTTAGGTAGCTTTCCATTGATAAGTATGAAGTGTCTTTCTCCATCTCTTTTGATTACTTTTGCTTGAAAGTTTATATTATTAGATATTAAAATGGCTACTCCAGCTTGTTTCTTAGGACTGTTTCCTTGAAAAGCTTTTTTCCAGCTCTTTAATCCAAGGCAGTGTCTGCCTTGTTGCTCAGGTGTGTTTCTTCTATGTGACAAAGTGATAAATCCTGTTTATATATCAGTCTATTAGCCAGTGTCTTTTTATTAGAGAATTGAGTCAATTGATGTTGCTATATATTAAAGAAAATAACTGTTATTTCCTGTTATTTTGTGTTTCAGAGGTTGTAGTGTGTGTGTGTGTGTGTGTGTGTGTGTGTGTGTGTGTGCAATGATTCTCCTACTTTAGGTTTGTTCTGAGATGATGTCGTAACGGATGTGTCATTTCTTTGTTGTAGTTAACCTCCTTGTGTTGGACTTTTTTTTTTCTAGTATCCTCTCTAGGGCTGGATTAGTAGAAAGGCATTGCTTAAATTTGGTTTCATCATGGGATATATTTGTTTTTCCTTCTATGTTGATTGAGAGTTTTTCTGGGTATAGTAGCCTGTGCTTGCATCTGTGATATCTCTCTCTCTCTCTCTCTCTCTCTCTCTCTCTCTCTCTCTCTCTCTCTCTCTCTCTCTTTTCCCCTACCCCTTGCTTGTTCTTTCTTTGTTTTCCTTTTTTTTCAAAATTTTTATTGGGTATTTTTTTAAATTTACATTTCTAATGTTATCCCCTTTCTCAATTTCTCCTCCAGAAACACCCTATCCCATTCCCCTTCCCCCTCGCCCTGTTTCTATAAGGTTGTGCCCCTTCTCACAAACACACTCCTGCCTCCCTACCCTGGCATTCCCCCACACTGGGGCATCTGGCATTCCCCCACACTGGGGCATCTAGCCTTGACTGGAGCAAAGATCTCTCCTCCCATTGATGCCCAACAAGGCCATCCTCTGCAACATATACAGCTAGAGCCATAGGTCACTCTGTGAGCACTCTTTGGTTGGTGATTAGTCTCTGGGAGCTATGAGGGGATCTGGTTAGTTGATGCTCCTTCAGTTCTTTCTATAACTTCTCCACTGGGGACCCAGTGCTCAGTCCAACAGTTGGCTGAGAGCATTCACCTCTATTTGTCAGGTTCTGGCATAGCCTATCAGGAGACAACTCTATCAGGCTCCTATCAGCAAGCACTTCTTGGCATCTGCAATAGTGTCTGGGTTTGGGGACTGTATATGGGACGGATCCCCAGGTAGGTCAATCTCCTGATGGCCTTCCTTCAGTCTCTGTTCTATACTTTCTTTTCGTATTTCCTCCCATGAGTATTTTGTTCCCTCTTGTAAGGAGAACCAAAGTATCCATACTTTGGTCTCCCTTCTTCTTGAGATTGATGTGGTCTCTAAATTGTATCTTGAGTATTCTGATCTTTTAGGCTAATATCCATTCATCAGTGAGTGGATACCACGTGTATTCTTTTGTGATTGCATTATCTCACTCAGGATGATATTTTCTAGTTCCATTCATTTGCTTCAGAATTTCATGAAAAGCAATTTGCAAATTCATTTAGAAAAAAAAACCCAAGATAGCAAAAGTTATTCTCAACAATAAAAGAACTTCTTGGGGAATCACCGTCCCTGACCTCAAGCTGTATTATAGAGTAATAGTGATAAAAAATGTATGGAATTGGTACAGTGATAGGTAGGTTATATTTGGAATAGAATTGAAGACCCAGAAATGAACCCACATACCTATGGCCACTGATCTTTGACAAAGGAGATAAAATTATCCAGTGAAAAAGGACAGCATTTTCAACAAATGGTGCTGTTTCAACTGGCAGTCAGCATGTAGAAGAATGCAAATCTATCCATTCTTATCTCCTTATACAAAACTTAAGTCTAAGTAGATCAAGGACCTCTACATAAAACCAGATACACTGAAACTAATAGAAGAGAAAGTGGGAAAGAGCCTCAAACACATGGGCACAGGGGAAATTTTTCTAAACTCAACACCAATGGCTTATGCTCTATGACCAAGAGTTGACAAATTGGACCTCACAAAATTTCAAAGCTTCTGTAAGGCAAAGGACATTGTCAATAAGACAAAACAGCAACCAAAAGATTGGGAAAAGATCATTACCAATTTTATATTTGATAGAGGACTAACATCCAATATATTCAAAACACTAGACTTTAGACTCCAGACAACCAAATAACCCTATTAAAAATGGGGTACAGAGCTTAACAAAGAATTCTTAACTGAGGAAAATTAAATAACTCAGAGGCACCTAAAGAAATGTTCAACATCTTTAGTTATCAGAGAAATGCAAATGAAAACAACCCTGAGATTCCACCTCATACCAGTCAGAATGGCTAAGATCAAAAACTGAGGTGACAGCAGATGCTGGTGAGGATTTGTAAAAAGAGAAACACTCCTCCATTGTTGGTAGGATTGGAAACTGGTACAATCACTATGGAAAGCAGTCTGGTGGTTCCTCAGAAAATTGGACATAGTACTACCTGAGGACCCAGCTATACCACTCCTTGGCATATACCCAAAGATGCTGCAACTTATAACAAGGACACATGCTCCACTATGTTCATAGCAGCCTTATTTATAATAGCCAGAAGCTTGAAAGACCCCTGTTGAGGGAGATATTTAAAACAGCAGCATCCAATCTGCCTTGTGGTACAGGGCCGCCATCTTCCTTACTAGGCAAGTCCTGTGACCACTAGTGGAGGTGGTGTGTTCTCTATGCTGCCAAGGCTCAGGTCACCAGCTCAGGTGGCCCTGCCACCCACGAGACACCAGCATTGGAGATGGCTCTGCCAATCTTCCATGCTGTCTTCACAAGGCTGGGCTGGGCCCAGACCATCCTGCTATCCTTGCAGTACCAGGTAGAAAATGAGACTCTAATGCTTAATGATTAACCAAAGGCTTTATAAGTTTGGTAATGCTCAAATTAACAAGATGCCCACACAATTGGATGTGTTTGCCAATTAACTAACCTAGATATAAGTTGTTCCTCCCAAATTGTGGGGAAATGTGCAGCTACAGACCACAATGTCCTTCAACAGAGGAATATATACAGAAAATGTGGTACATTTACATAATGGAGTACTACTCGACTATTAAAAACAATGAGTTCATCAAATTCTTAGGCATCTGTAGTCTGTTAGGATCTGCATGGCATTTGTCCATTATCTTCTGGCTTTTAGTGTCTTTCTTGAGAATTCTGGTGTGATTCTGATAGGTCTGCATTTATATGTTACTTGACCTTTTTTCCTTACAGCTTTTTAGTATTCTTCCTTTGTTCTGTATACTTAGTGTTTTGATTATTATGTAAGAGTATTTTCATTTTGTGTCTATTCTATTTGGTGTCCCATATACTTCTTCTATGTTTATAGCCATCTCTTTCTTTAGGTTAGGGGAGTTTTCTTCCATAATTTTGGTGAAAATGTTTTTTGGTCTTTCAAATTGGGAATCTTAACCCTCTTCTATTCCTATTATTGTTATGTTTGGTCTTTTCACTGTGTCTCAAATTTCCTGGATAGTTTGCATTAGGCACTTTTTATACTTTGTATTTTCTTTGACCTATGTGTTAATAAATTCTGAGGTATCTTCTAAATCTGAGATTCTCTCTTCTATCTATTGTATTTTGTTGGTGATGCTTTCCTAGGTTTTCTATCTCCAAAGTTGCCTCCATTTGTGATTTGTGTATTGTTTCTTTTTCTATTTTTAGGTCTTGGATCATTTTGTTTAATTTTTTCATCTGTTTAAGAGTATTGTCCTGTATTTCATTAAGGGATTTATTTACTTCCCCTTTAAGAGCTTCTACCTGTTTGCCCATGTTTTACTATATTTCTTTAAGAGAATTATTTATATCCTTCTTAAAAGCCTAATCATTTTCATGTGATTGGATTTTAGGTCAGAATCTTGCTCCTCAGGTCTGTTAGGTATTCATGGTTTGATCTGGTAGGAGTTCTGGATCCTGATGGTGCCAAATTACATTGGCTTTTTGTTGTTTATATTCTTTAGCTTACATTTTGCCATCTGGTTATCTGTGTTAACCAACTTGGGTGTCTTGAATTGGGGCAGAACTCCTTAGAGGCAGGTAGAGCGGTGTGACCTGTGTGAAGCAGGATTCCTAGGTGGGCTGACCTTCTGGGAGACAGACATGCTGTGATGTGTAGAGGAGTTTAGGTTGAGGTGCAGCCTAAAATGACAATAGGGCTCAGACAGAGCAAGATATATCCTATGGTTCTTTGGTGGTCCCAACTGGCATGAGCATAGGGGTTAGGGTCTTACCTGTGTCCCTGTTTATGGCAGACTTCCTGGGAGAGAGGCAGGCTGTGCAGGGGCAGGCACACCAATCTGTCAAGAGTTCAGGTAGAAGTGTAGATGGGAAGGCAATCATATTATTAACTCTTAATGGTCAGAGTGCCAATTACCATTAAGACCCAAGAAAAATCTCAAGCCCAAACTGCTGCCATTACTATTCAAATTTACATATTATAATGTTTATATTTTGTAGAATATATTTCTAAGTTTAATACTGGTATTATTTTGTTCCTTGGTCATACAATACCCTACATAAGCTAACTTTTCTAAGAAAGGGAGGTCTTAATACTTCATACTTTTATCACTTTTCCACACCATTCTTTATGCATCAGTATAAGCTCTTGTGTAGGGCAAAGATAAATCCAGCAAATCTAAGTCTCAGATGTCTGATGGCCAGCTAGCCTGATGTATGTTAGAGTAAAACAGCAAAGAGGTCCTATCTCAAACAAGGTGAGAGGGGAGGAACAAAACTGAAGGCTGTCATGATTTTTATACACAAACCACAGCATGCTCCTCTCTCTCTCTCTCTCTCTCTCTCTCTCTTTCTCTCTCTCTCTCACTCTCTCTCTCTTTCTCTCTCTCACATGCTCACACACTCACACAGGATAAGGAAAACAAAGTATTTGATAATAGACTTTAAATATTGTTTGACAGCCTTAGAAATCATTTGAGGTACTATTCTCTGTCAGAAAGATATTGTTTCTGACAAAAGATAAGAAATGGTAGCAAGAATAAAGAGGAAAAGGAAATGCAAGTTGTAGAGAAAATACAAGTTTAATCTTGTACAATCACTATGGAAATCAATATAGAGTTCCTCAAAATATGTACCCAGAATATATGTAGCCAAGGACTCTTGGTCAAAGTACCATAGAAATACTTGTGCACCATGTAGATTAATTTTCTTTTCACAATAGTTAAGAAACAGAGTTAGTCTTAAAAATCAACAAATGTATGGATAAAATATATACAAGATATACATAATTAAAACTTTACCCACAAATAATTTTATAATAATGATATTGGTAGTAAAATGGATAGAAATGGAATTTAAATTTAAATCTATGCATCTCTCTCTCTCTCTCTCTCTCTCTCTCTCTCTCTCTCTCTCTGTGTGTGTGTGTGTGTGTGTATGTGTGTGTGTGTTTGTGTATGTGTGGTGAAATTAAAAGGTGACCATAATAGAAGACAAAGCAGTATAAAGTGAAGGGACATGGGGGATTAAAAGAGGGCAATCAAATAGATGTTACATAGAGGCAGAGTGGAAGCTGTTTGTGAGGCAGAAATGAGCCATTAGGTGGGGACAAGAGTGATGAAGGAGGGCAGTTGGCAAAGAGAACGAATAAGAACAAAATGTAGTGACATATATGTGTGAAAATGCCAAAATAAAACTCATTACTTTGAGTGCTATGAGAGACTAATGGAGGACCGAAAGTAGACATGGATCTAAGAAAGAAGAGAGGTGAAGGGATTGAAAGAAAATTATGTATGAAAATGCACATGAATCCAAATACTGTGAATAATTTTAAAACATTTAACATAAAATTGTTATAAATAAACTATTGAATATTATCTATCAATAAGACAATTGCTAAGAAATAATGTCTAAAAGTTACTGACATTGTGAAAGTATGATAATGCAAGCACATGAATCTCAGATGTTCAACTCAAATAAGAATTTATCATGATATAATTGAACTGTATAATTTAAAGGAAAGAGTGAACCTGGAAAGGAGCAACAGAAAAGAGCTTTGTTATCAGTGTGGCAATGTTCACAACACCCTCACAATTCTCTCCATGAAAACTTTGAAGGTCATGGCAGGGTAGAATGACATTTTTTAAATCATTGGGGGAAAAAAAGCTTTGTTTTAATCAAGAATATTTCATTCACTACAGTCATTTCATAGAAATAAAGGTGAAATAAAGACTTTCTTAGAGAAATAAATTTGGAGGAAGTTCACTGCCATACAGTAAATGTTAAAGAAATCATTAAACTTAATCATTAAGTTAAAGGAGAGTGGCTTGTAAGATGGAAATACCAAATATAAAATAGCTGATAACAGTAACTACAGAATGAAATAAAAATACCACAATACTGTGTGTAAATGGCTCATATTTCCAGGATTTGGAAAAATATAATTCCATTAAAAATTATCACCAGTTATAAAACAATTTAAGAGAAATACAATACAAAAATATATAAACCATTTCATGAAAACTAAATGTGCACAGGGGGAGAAAAACCATTTGTTTACATCATAGAGTTATTATTTTAAAGCAAATAGTTAATATATACATATATCATGGTATTGCATGCAAAATATTGTATTAAATACACCAAAAGAAAACAGTTTGTGTCAATACTTAATCCTAGAGAAAAATATCAAATCACAAATGACAAAAAGCCAAGAAGAAACCAAGAAGCATAGTAGTCATCAAGAAACTTTAAAAATATTAATAAATTCCTCCCTACAAAAATTCTAAACAGAATAAACTAAACTAATTTATTGAAACTCAAAGAATGGAATTTTTTTCAAACATTAATTAATATAAAGACTACAGAGAGCAAATTTAGGTATAAAACCCACATAGCCTTAAATGAAGAAACAGAAAGAGATGTCTTGTTGTTATATAGTTGCTTCCTCTGAACTGAAAAATCTCCAGGAGGGAGTGGCAAGCTCCTAACCTCAGATAATAAACAAACTTAACATGTGTGAGAAATGAGGGACTTACTACACTCAAAAAGACCTGTTTTCACAATCAGTAGCCAAGCTGACTCTGAGCAGTCGAGTTGCAGAAAGACTCTTAGACCTGTCCACCTGTAGAGAGCTGTACAGAGAAATCTAGTTCATGAGCTATCACGGGGTTTGGAGGGGAAGTTTTCAGAGATGCAGCTGCCTCTGTGTCTAAAATCTGATCCTATAAGTAAAGCCTCATTTATATTCTTGTTAGTAACCCCAGTAGAAACCCATTTGTGCACCAAGTTGTACTTTGGTTCAGTTTTTACCTTTGTCTAATGTGGGTTTTTATTATAAGGTGTGCATGTGCTTGAACATGTGCATGTATGTTTGTGTGCACACACATATGCACATGAAATTACATCTTGTAAAGAAAAGTTTTTCATAGAATATATGCAATAGAAACCAAAGAATAACAAAAATAACATCATTTAATGTTAGAAATATGGAGGTAATATATATATATGGAATATATAATGTGGAATATTATACATATCTGTGTGGTTGTGTGTGTCTGTGTGTGTCTGTGTGTGCCTGTGTGTGTCTGTGTGTGTGTGTGCATACATATATCCTAGTAGAGGAATAAGCCAACACGCCATAGCAATATTTGTACAACGATGTTCAGTGCTGCATTATCCACAATACTTTGGAAATTGATTTAGCATAGATGTCAATCAGCATATGATTGAATAAAGGAAATTTGTCACATAGACACAATAGAATTTCATTTATCCTTAAATGGATGTGAAATCATATCATTTGCTAGAAAACAAAATCCATTATGTTAAGTAATTTAGATTCATAAAGATAAATGCCATGTGTTTTCTCCAATAAAATATTTTAAATTGTGTGTGTGTGTGTGTGTGTGTGTGTGTGTGTGTTTGTATTAGCACAAAAAGAGAATTCTAGAAAAAGGATCACAAAGAAGGAAGAAGAAGTAGGGTTATGAAATAAATGCAATAGGAGAAAAAGAAAGGGAAGAAATGGAAGCAGTTCTGTCAGGCAGGGAGCATCAGGGGAGAAAAGAAATACAGTGACACTTATCTATGAAGACAGCATAATGAACCTATTACTTTGTATTTTATCTAAATAGTAGTAAATCATCATCATCATCATCATCATCATCATCATAATATCTTCACCCTGTCAGCACTTCTTATATATTCATACAAATTTTATGGCTACTGTATATTTTTTAGTTAGTACTTGGTGATTTTTTTAAAGCTTCCTGTGACTAGAATCTATTCTCTATAAGAGAACTATAGGGGTTGAATGACAATGGCCCTCATAGGCTCATAAGTTGGAATAACTTGGTCCTCAGTTAGTGGAACTGTTTAGGAAGGATTAGTATGTGTCTTTGTTGGAAGAAAGGCATCATTGGGGGGAAAGGCTTTGGAGGTTTAAAATACTTCAGTCATTTCCAGTGAGCTCTCTCTCTCTGTTACCTACTTATAATCAAGATGTAAGTTCTTAGCTATTTCTGAAACTATGCTTTTGCTAGTCCACTGTGGCTCTATCTCTCTAAAACTGTAAGTTTAAGTTAAACACTTTCTTTTATACATTGACTTAGTCTTGGAGTCTTACTATAGCAATAGAACAGTAAATAAGACAGCAATACACAAATTTTCATTTCTAAAGAAATTCATAGAGAATATTATTAATCTTTTAATTGGAATATTTATCTTCATCACTAAACTGTAGATCTGATTACAAGGCTACCCATTACCTTACTTTTGTTTACATATGAAGCAATTATTTCTTTGATTATTTAACTCAAGTCTTTCTGTTTTTCATTGAAATAATATTAAGTTGCTATTTTTGTTCTTAACCTATTAACCTGTGAATTTATTATAATAAGTGTTTATTCCCAACCATCATGTTTATTTTCTGGAGGTCACTAATTTATGTGTAGTTTATAATAATCAAACATGATCCTTTCTTTGCTCTTATCACTTCTGCAGTAAAACTAGAAATTAGAAGATTTGAGTTACTTATTGTTTCCCCACTTCTAGCAACAATTCTGCTTATACTTACTATCAGATGCACTAGAACATTCACAATGGCCACTGGTCCCTGCAGGTTACTCTACACATTTGGTATAATTCTTCTTTCTTTTTGCTGTTTCTGTGGAGCAGCCCTCTGAACTCTCTGAATACCTTATCCATGCATTTAAATGGGCATACTGAACACATGTTCTCTTTTCCATTTGTCTGATTTTATCATCATTGTATCATGAATCACAAAGACATGGCACTGGTTCAGGATTCTATGATGGTCAGGTTTTTCCTTTTCTTCAAACTTTGACATGAATCATTCCTTTATGGTCTTGAGTTCTATTTTGGTTAAGCATTTTGTTTGTTTTCTAAAGAAAGAGAGAGAAGAGAGCATGGGGAAGTAGAGGGAATCTGTAAGAAGTTGAAAGAGGTGAAACCATGATCCAAATTTTTGCATTAAAAAATAAAAACTGGAGGCAAATAAAGATGAAGTGCTAATTTCACAGTTGTCCCAGTGAAGGGTGTTCACTTTCCATCATTCCATGAAAAATTTTAGGTTCTGGTAATAGTAAATTTAATTGATTTCTTTGTTGTCTCAAGGTCTGAGTCCTCAAATTGGTCCAAGTTTTTCTGTGATTTTATTTACCATGAAGATTCATGGAATCATTAGGTTAAAGGGTTTCTTTTGTTTTGTTTTGTTGGTTTTTTTTTTTTTTTCAGTTCTTTAAATGCCGAGTAGTGACAGAAATATCAATAAAATACATGTTTAAGTTGCCTGTATGTCAAATGAAGAAAATCACAAGGCACATTAAGAAATGCTTCCAGGCCAGGTGATGGTGACACAAGCCTTTAAGCCCAGAACTCTGGAGGCAGAGGCAGGTGGATATCTGATTTCAAGAGAAGCCTGATTTTCAAAGTAAATTTCAGGACAACAACCCATCCCCCCAAAAAACAAAACAAAACAAAAAAACCAAAACAACAACAACAAAAAGAAAAGAATAGAAGGAATGCTTCCCCAAATTATAATAACAGAAATTCAAACCAGTGTTTTGAGGAGAATATATGTGTGTGTGTGTGTGTGTGTGTGTATGATTTATATGTATATGATGTATATGTATATACATGTGTGTGTATGTTTGTATACATATATATACATATACATATATATGTAATTTCATCAGAAAGTTAGTAAAACCAACTATAAATTGATAAGACAAATTATGGATTTCTATAGAAACAAAAGACATATTTTGTAGGAAACATGTCTATTGCATTAGACACCATAAACTAAGAATAACCTCAACAGTGACATAATTATACAGACACACAGAGATAGTCAAACAATAATAATTCACCAACACCTCCAGTTGCTAGTTTTCTTATAATGGCCAGGTCTCAATTTCTGAATCTCAACAGATCTTAACTCCTTCCTGTAATCAGCTATATGGGCTACACCATGTTTACTTTAAAAAGCCAAAAAGAACTTTCTATTATGCACACATACTTAGTATATGAATACTTCCTTCTAAATTCCTCTTATACAGAAAATGAAAATCTCACTGCTAAATGGATGAGGTCCTCAGAATTATTAGTCCTTAAGTCTGTTCTTGCTATATACACCTTAGGAAATACAAACTATTAGACTACACTGGTCTTAACATCAAGAAAGTTCCAGATTCTGACCACTGAACCATAGTGGCCTGACATCACCCAATGGTTTGGATGATTGATATTTCTTATCTGTCTTCTTGGAGCTGCATCTTCTCTTGGCTTTGTTATCAACAGGCAGCCAGGCCTCCCTCACCCCCCTGGTTCTTCCACTTCCCAGACAATCCTATGTTTCATAGTGCATTTTCTAAGTTCTTTTAGCCTCTATTCTTATCAAGAATTTCCATATCTTATCTCCTGAGACAATGCCCCTCAGTGGTCCATGCTTGTAGTACCAACAATCAGGAACCTAAAACACAGGAATTGAAAAGTTAAGGTTACATACTGAGATATTGTCTCAAGAATCCAAAAAATAAAGCTGGCAAATTTCTATCACTATTTGTGTTTTACATCCTAGTACTTCGTGTCTTCTTACCTTCCCATGGTGGTTGCTTCTTGAGGCCTAAGCTAGAGTCCCTGTTCGGGTGCCAAAAATGTTGGGGCCTTTCCACTCCGCACTTGGCTGCCACTGTATCCCGACCCAAGCTGCCACTCCAGTCTGCGGGTCAGGGTTCAGCAAGAGAGAGAGTGAGAATGGACTCGAAGAATGGAAACCAGATAGAATGTGATTCGATCCCGTTTATTCTTCAGTCTCTCTTCCTAGTCCAAGTCCCAAGTCTTGAGTTCCTAGTTTCTAGTGTCTCCAAGTTCAAAGTTACTTCTTCCAAGTTCTCTTCCAAGTGCCTGCTTCTCTGTCTTCTCTCTGCTGTGTCTGATTCTCTTCAGTTTGTCTCTGCCTTTTATAGGTCTCACTTCTAAGCCATGCCTTTTGGTCACACCTTTGATCATGCCCTTAGGTCTTGTCTCTAAATCTGATCTCTACACTTCTAAGTCACACTCTTAAGTCACACACCTTTAATCTCACACACACCTTTAATCTCACACACCTTTAATCTCACACACCCAAGGAAAGTCCTGGGTATCCAAAGCAAGATGTTATCAGCTCAAGGTGTGCTCAGCTGTTGTAGGCTATTGTATTTCAAGTCTCATGTCAGGGTATATGGCTCAAGATGGCTGCAAAGCTGATAGCTGCTTTCTGCTAAAAGTCAGCCCCCAACAGTTGCTAAGGAATGTCACCATGTTGCATGTAAGATCACAACACTACAAAAACACATAGATTTTCTATGTCTGTGTGAGGGCTTATAGAAAAGGTGATTAGCTTCATAAGACTGAAAGAAGTTATAAAACATGTATTCAGAAGATGAGTACAGAAAGGACCATTAAGAAATGAGAAAGGGAAATGAAAGATGGAGAAGTGAAAAGAGTAGAAAAGAAGGAAACCAATAAAAGAGAAGCTTCCAGGAAAAGTAGCATGTGTCAGAGTTGCATGGAATTGAGGGGCTAGGAATGGAATTACTGTTCTATACAAGCTGTCAGCATGGAAGTGATGATAATCAATATCCATCATCAACTTGACAGGATAGAAAAAAATATTGCTGAAATAAACCTGTGAACATACTTAATTGGAATTAGGTAAATAACATAATTCTGTTGCAACACCTCACCCTAAATATGAGTGTTATCACTCCATGGGCTGGCATCCTAGATAAAATAAAAGGAGAAAGAGTGAAATGACCACAAGCACTGTTTTCTGCTCACTGACCGTGAATGCAATGTTTGACCAGCCAACTCAAGTTTGTGCCTCAAGTACATCCCTACCTTGATGGACTAATCCATGAAACAGTGAGCCAAAATTACTCCTTTTTCCATTATGTTCTTTTTGATAGGTATTTTGTTTGATAGGTATTCGCAACAACTAAACAAGGAACTAATACACAAGTAAAATAACACTTAGCAGCATGGCTTCAGAGGAGTGACTTATCTTCAGCATCTTCAGAGGAGACATGGGGAGCATGGGATAAGGCCAGTGACAATGCTTAGGTTGAAACGGGATTGAAGCAGAAACTGTGAGTAAAAAACTTAGGTGTGCTTACTATGTTGGTGTTTTTATGGCCCTGTGCTTGTATTTGTATAATGTTTGTAAAATGAGAGACGCCTGTGAGTCATGAGAAGAAATCTCCTTTTCAAATATTCATGAATATGACTTAATTTAAAGATTCAAGAAACATTGAAAGGAATTGATTGCATTGGGTGAGAATTCTTTTTCAGTTAATGTTAAGGAAAAGAAAGTTGATATACTTATGGTGGTTTTTGTTTGTTTGTTTGTTTGTTTGTTAGTTTATTGTGTATGTGTGTGTGTGTGTGTGAGAGAGAGAGAGAGAGAGAAAGAGAGAGAGAGAGAGAGAGAGAGAGAGAGAGAGAGGGGGGAGAGGGAGAGAACAGAGAGAGAGAGAGAGAGAGAGAGAGAGAGAGAGAGAGAGAGAGAGAGAGAGAGAGAAGGTAAATGAGTATATGCCTGAGATATTGGAAGAAGAAGGTATTGGATACACTGGAGCTAGCACTGTGGACAACTTTTAGATACCTTGGGTTTTGGGAACAGAACCTCTGTCCTCTGGAAGAATAGAGGTGCTTTTAACCACTAAATTGTTCTACTTAAGTCTTCTACGACTGAGAAGTTGTAATTCACTTTATCTTAAAATATTTTGTTTTAGTTTCATTTGCTGCCAAGAAACTGTAATTTTTCATTCTCACATTAATTTATTTGATAGTTTTATGCTTTTTCTTTCTTTTCAGAGAGTTTTACTTTGATGACAATTATAATTATATTAATTTTTGATGTATGTTTCTTGTTAAAACTTTTCTAATATAGATGAAAAAGAGTGAACATATAAATAAATCAAGTGGCTGAGCTGGTAGGAACTCATTTAATCATGAAGTCATTTAAATACTTCTGATTCATAGCCATTATGATAAATCACTCACAATTTCCAAATGAATATGAAATGATTCTGAATTATTCCAAAGAAAAGAAAAATTAATGGTGTGATTAATATACAATATTTATTTTCTTAAGTATTTTACTTGAAGTGGGGTGGGTACTTATGAGTTAGTGGCTTCTAACCACACTGTGAATTTTAATGATCTATTAATGGTTAACTTTTATACCAACCAGGAGAAAATATGCTCTACTTATATAATTTGTAAAAAACACATTAATCAAATTTAATTATGTTTTCCTCACTTGATATATGATTATACAATTGTATGATTGAAAAGGACTAGAATTAGTTTAGAAAATATATCTCTTACTTGTGAAAAATTAATGTGTAAGTTTTAATGGAAATTTTCAAAGTTGTAATACTTCTTGTGAAAGCAAATAACGTAATGTAGAAATAGCAGCATTAGCTGACATTTAGTCACCACTTACTGTGTGTTAGGATCCATGCTTAGTGATACATGAATGTTTTATCTAATCTAATCCTCTCAAAAAATGATATAAGATTAATAGTTTCCTTCTGTTTACATTATCAATGAGAAAATAATTATTGTGCTCTGATTTACATAAACAATAAACAAAATTTGAATTCAGACCTATAGTAATGAGAGTTCTAATGGCATAAATATAAGTTTTCTACTAACTAGAAGTATAAAGATTGATCTTGTTTCCTATATTTATTATTTTTTCTTGTTGCTGGGACAAAACGCACAACAAAAAGAAGCCAAGGAAAAACAAGAATTTATTTTGACACATTATTTAAAGCTTTGAAATCATGGACCACAAGCTGCAAGTAGCCCAGGATAATGATGAATATGGACCACGACAAAATTCTAATGTATCCTAGAACAACACTATTTTGCGATTATTCTAAAACTCAATTGTACAGTTCTCAAGCTTGAACTTTGCACATGATACCTTGCATTATTGTCACACAAAATAAATAAATGTACATATGTTATATATACATATAATATACATTATATACACACACATATTCAGCTGTGGTATACAGCTTCCAGGGTATTATATTTTAAGTAATAATGATAAAGTTGCTATCATACTTTGCATGTACTTGGAAAGTACAATGCTTTTTAATGATTTAAGTAATGATATAACCTGCCATTGCAAATGATGGGAATTTAATGTAAGACAGGTAGGTATTCTTACTCGATTGTAAGAGGCAACTCCAGACCTTGGTCAAATATCAACCATGCATCAGTTGCAATACTTTACATTTGGTACTCCATTTGGGGATACATTGTCAACAGTGTTGTGGAAGAGCCCCATGACAATTAATTTTAATTGTGAACTTGACACAAACTAGAGTCGTCTGAAAAGAGTGTCTCTATGAGATATTGTGAACAGAGAATTTAATCTTAGGCAGGTCTATGGGGAACTAATTCATGTAAGAAGACATAGCCTATTCCAGGTGATACCATTTCCTTAGTGGGAATCCTGAATTATGTATAAATGGAGAGAAAGTTCAGTATTTGTGCATTCATTGCTATCTGCTGGTGACTCAGAAATCCTGGACCAGCTATTTCAAGATCCTACTACCCTGATAAAAGGTTTGTAACACAGAATTACAAATAGAATATAGGCCTTCTCTCCCATAAATTGTTTTTATCTGGGTGTCTTTATTATGTCACCAGACATGAAGCTAAAACAGTTTAAAATCTTAATTTCTATTTCTCAGTCAAATAATTTTCATGAAAAACAAGTAATTATAATGCTTTACCTAACATTTTTCAGATCCTGCCATTGCTTTTTACAATATCTTGAAAGAAAACAGGAATCAAAAATTTCTGAACATAATACAATAAATCAAAAGGAGGGGTGGACAGAAATATAAGGTACTCTGTTTAATTTGTGGGAATTTTATGTAAATTCTCAGACTATACTTTGAAGGCACATTATATAAAAAATATACTGCAGAATTCAATGTATATCATTGGAGATATCATAAGAACTAGAGATAGAAATGATAAACCGTTACTGAAGAAATCCTTTAAACCTTTAAAAACTACAACTAAATCAAGAGATTTTTGTACAAAGCAGTACAAAATGTGGTAAATTGATTTTCTCTGTTTCATTTCTACCATAAATATTTAGTGATGGTGTCTTGGCAGGCAGGACTTTAAAAAAACAATAGAAGACAATGCATTTATCTTCAAACTCACATTAATAAAATGTTGCATAATACACCAAGAAAAATTATGTGGAAAATTGTTAAAAATAGATAATGTTAAGTAAATCATCAGGGTCATGAATTTTCTAAGAGCCAATGGATTAGATCATCATTTCTTCCTGGAATTCCTCCAAAGGATTCATTCTGACCTTTGTAACTTCAGAAGTAAGATGGTGAAGCTGAGACTTGAATGTTGAAAAGATTTTTGATGTGTGACATATTGTCATATCGTTCGCATTATTAAAAACAACTTTGGGAGGAGCTGCAGAGATAACGCCACAGTTAATAGTTCTTCCTGGTGTTATAGAAACCCTGGGTTATGTTCTCAGCACTCACATCGGTTTACTCACAATTGTTTCACTCCACATTCAGGGGATTCGCCATCTTCTTTTGCTCTAAACTGACATGGAAATACAGACAGTGTACATAAGTTAATGCACACACACAGATATAAAGACACACTATTTTATTATTTTATTTATTTACATTCCAGCCATTGCTTACCCCCCAGTCTTCCCTCCCATATTTCCTCATCTCATTCCTCCTCCCCTTGCCTTCCTTCCCTCCTTAGGGCCTCAAGTAACTTTAGGATTAAGCACATCTTCTCTCACTGAGGCCAGACCAGGCAGTCCTCTGCTACATATGTACCTTGGGGCCTTGGACCAGCCCCTATATGCCACCTGTTTGACACACACAATTTTTTTACAAACAAAACTTGTACAAGAACTTGACAATTAAAGATGGCTTATAGATTTAGCATTTTTAGTGAATTTAACAATTCATTAATTGAATTCCACTTGTCTTCAAAGTAGTGACCAACTACCAATCTAATGTTCCAAATCATAACAGCATTCTGAGTGAAATTGTAATTAAGCAGGTCAAATAAACGCAAACAATTTTGTGGATTCTGTGACTGTTGTGGCCTGAGCTGCCCTACGTTTAGGGGCCAAAATGTCACGAGCCACTCTGTCAGTATTGAAACCCCCACTGCCAAAGCCTTGGGGGCTAAACTGTTAGAGCCTGCACTGCCCCAAGTTGCTCCGGTCTGCAGGTCGGGGTTCAGCAAGAGAGAGAGTGAGAAGGGACATGAAGAATGGAGACCAAACAGAGTGTGATTCAATCCCATTTATTCTTCGGTCTCCTTCTCTCCAAGTCCCAAGTCTTCAGTTCCTAGTCCCTAGTGCCTCCAATTTCCAAGTTCTTTCCCCAAGTGGCAAGTGCCTAATACCTAATAATTCTTCTTCTGAGTTCTCTAGTCCAAGTGTCTTCTTCCTCAATGCTTAATTCCTACTCCAAGTTGTACTCTAAGTTGTACTCTCTAACCTAATTCCTAGTTCCAAGTTGTACCTCCAAGTGCCTAATAATCTGTTACTCTCTTCTGTCTGCCTCTTGCCTTTTATATGTCTCACTTCTAAGCCACTCATCTAAGTCACACCTTTAATCATGCCCTTAGGTCTTGTCTCTAAATCTGATCTCTGAGTCACACCCTTAAGTCACACACCTTTAAGTCTCACACACGCAAGGGAAGATCCTGGGTATCTAAGACAAGATGTTATCAGAGTGTGCTCAGCTGTTGTAGGCTATTGTAATCAAATCTCTTATCAGGGTATATGGCTCAAGATGGTTGCAAGGATGATAGCCACCTTCTGTCGGCTCCCCACATGTGACATTGGCTAAATACTGTCATTTGCACTAGAAATACATATATGTTTACAAGTTTACACATACATACAAATATTTTATATGTATATATACATATACACACATATATATGTGTATATGTGTGTGTGTGTGTGTGTGTGTGTGTGTGTGTGTGTGTGTGTGTTGGCATGCTCTTCAATTTGATACAGAAATTTGAAAACCAATTCCAAGATTTCTTGGAAAATGATAATTGTGACACCATTTTCCATTGACAATAATGTGTTATCAGTCAGTTTTGAAATAGAAGGAATAAAGTTATAATCTGAAATTAAACTTAAAGCAAACCTTGATTTTGTCTCTTTACTAGATTTCCTAGCTTTTACCTTCCCACAGACAAATCTCCCTTACTTTACAACCATGCCTTGTCAGGGTCATCACTTTTTGGCAGTACCTACATATGTAAATAACTAATTACAAGAATGATATACAGTATGAGTAAAATTAGAACCAAAATATCTCATGGGCACCTTGATAACTCACTGAGAATCATAACTCTATCAAGCCATATGTGAAGCTTTGACCGCTCATATATAATGTCAAATAGCCTGTTAGTCATTTTATGTTTCTCTTATATAAAAACTATGCAAACGGAAGCTTTATTGCTTACATATGTTCATTTTTATTAGTAACCATAAACTTTGTACTTCTTTAATGATCTCACAGAGTCACAAGATTAAGATTACTTTTGGCTTCCCTGTAATGATGGATATCATGAAAACACACTTACACCTTGTTTTTCTCTTCAGCTTTGTTTGGTGTTTGTATGTTTTAACAGGTGTCCCAAGGTAATTCTTAAGCCAGTGTAATGCAGAGAAGACAAAAGGTTAGATTCCTTAGAGCATGAAGTCCCTCCTGACAGGAAAGCAAGGGCTAGCAAGGGCAATAGATGCCTGCTGTAGACTCTGTTCTAAGGTGCAAAGACTTAACAAACACTCTGGCCTGTAGAAGTGCTAAGTTCTACCTCTCAAAGCCCACACCCAAAAAGTTGATTCCTCTAGCCAGGCATGATTTCTAAGGGTTCCACAAACTCCCAAAGCAGTGGCACCACCTGGGGTATATGACTAAGTGTTGGAGTATAGAAGCCTTTTTAGGTATTTCACATTCAAATGAAAACACTTGTTATCTCCATTGACCCTGCACTAATGAAATTATTTCATTAGTACCATCTGGTCTTTAATATTCAAATCAGTGACAGTGTTAAATCTTTTTGTCTTCTATAGCAATAACTGACGCAAGCCCATGCTCTCCATTAGACATTACTCAAACGCAATCCTCTTGTGCCTCTCAGTGACTGACACTGATGTTTCTGTACTTGTCAGGTCTGCAGTTCTGCAATTTCAACCTAGGGGAAAAAAGTCATTAGAGCAGTTTGTCCTCCATCACAAATGCCTTTTCTAATTGCAGTTGAAGCTTGACACTGACAACAGACTCCTTTTACACATAAACTATAACAATAAATTCCTGATTTCCCCCAATGTGTTCATGCCTCCTACCTGAAACCCCGGTTGCAGCTGGTTCAATGCTCTGATATTGATAAAATTAGAAGAGAAGGCTGAAAAAACAGGCTCCAAGGTTGAGAGCTCTGGTTGTTCTGCCAAACTCCACCCAGTGACTAATTACATCATTAATTCAAGATCCAGCAGATTCCATGCCCTCTTCTGACCTTCATAGTACTTTATGAATGTCTTTCACAGACATACATATAATCAACATACCTATACACATGAAATAAAAAATAAAAAAATAATAAATCTTTACAACCATATCAGTAGGTGACTGGCAAAATTGTTATTGTTTCCCACCACCAGGTTGGGGATGCTTCTTTATTCTAGTCATTGATCCAAGGCCCAAGCCAGACAGATGTTGTCTGGGGATATAATCCACAGAACTCAAAAAGGCTAATAAGCCAAAGGGCCCAAGTAGGGATGACTCAGTCCCACTTTGGAGGGAGTAGAAAGCAATCACAGAAGTGGGGGAGGGAAGAAGGATGGGAAACAGGACAGGGAGGGGAAGAGGGGAACAAGATCAGGTATTGGGTGAGGGAAATAGGACTGAAACCCTAAGGACCGGCAGAAAGAATGGAAACAGGCAACCTTGGGAGATAAGAGGTCAGGGGACCCTCTAGAATGTACCAGAAACCTGGGAGGTGAGAGACTCTCAGGACTCAAAGGGAGAGACGTTAGATGAAATGCCCTAGAGTGGAGAGAGGGAACTTGTAGAGTCCACCTCCAGTAGAAAGACAGGACATCATGTGGAAGCATGAGATTACCATCCCATAGTCAAAACTCAAATGACTTCAGAAACTCAGGAGCCACACATGAAGGGAGTATAGACAGTCAAAAGTCAGATACGCATGTTTTGAGGAAATGAATTGAAGCACCTACAGGTATGCTCTCAGCTTTACCCAGCTTTTTCCTTTCACCTATAGGCTTGGATGCCTTCCTTTTTAGAGCTCCTGAGATTTTCTGATGATGTTTTCTTCTGGAAACATGGACAGGCCACTAGAAAGACTAAGCATCTTCCTGTTAGTCCCCCATGAGGAAAATTTCCACCAATGAATATTCAATACTCATCTTCCAGAAAATTGGAAGGATGGCTTGTGATCCCAGTTGCCAGGCATTGAAGAGCATGCTCATTGATCCTCTTGTCACAGGCTTTCCTTCATCTCCTTTGTCACTTCTCCATCATAAAGAGTGTCTCCTGACTGACTTGATTTGAAATTTTTGCCTCACAATCAAGATCAACAAGAGCTCAATGAAAAACGCATATCTCGGCAAAATCTGAGAGTTATTGAGGGAAACTGACATGCCAGTCCATAAAGTCATAAAATTTTGTTTGGATCAATGTATGGGATAAGCTCTCAGAGATGGAAAGCATCCAGAATAGCAAGATCAACCAGATGTCGTGGGCTCAGAGTCCAAGCTACTTGTTGATAGTTCTACCTTATGACACCTCAGCATCATTGCTGGTAATAATTCTAATCACATAAAACAAACTCGGCCCCAGAGATCCCCACTGAGTTCCATAGATCACTTATGAGTCTATTTAATAGCCACTTGTGGCACTTCTTCATAACACCACTACCAATTAATTTCAAAGCAAGTCAAATAGTTAATTTAGAAATTTCCCTGTGACCATTTCTACAGATATTAACCCGCTCTGTGAATTCTGCCAAGTCAGTTAACCTCACTGGCTTTAGTTTTCTCCCTGTGAAGTATGAAATGTACTAGATACCTTAGTGAAATATTTGTAAAATACCCAGATTTCCATTTAGGACTAGTGTTCCAAAAGTCACAGTTAGTGACTATTTCTTTCCATTATTTCTGCAGAATGAATGTCAGTGTTTTTCGAGCACAGCTTAGTAGGCGGTTGACATGCCTTTTAGAAATCAAGGTGTGGTACAAACATGCTCTTCAGTGACAGCTTTTGTGTTACTAAAGCCAGTGTCTGTGTGCAAGATTACACCCTCCAGATCTCAATAAGAAAACACAGTCGTTATTCAATGATGTAAAGCACTCATTTTCTTCATTACTGAAGCCTTGCCAGGCAGAAATCGTCAGGTTTCACTCCTTCCCAGTAACTGAAGGCAGAAGAGAAAGAGTTTAGCCTTTGCAGAGAAGCTGGCTGTGGTTGTCTGTACTTCACATGTTGGAGTAAGTTCCAGGTCTAGATATTTTCTGCAATTATCACTTTGTTTTTCTTTTCTTTTTTTTTTTTTTCCCTCAGTCATCAGCAGAATTTCACTCTTGATGAATATTTTCTAAACACTGTAACTATCAGATATTGCTAACATCGGGAGAGATACAGTAATGTAATTATCTAGGCTTGGAACCTTAAGCTGTTTTAACCCCAGAGTGCATTACAAAAAACAACCGAATAATAGATTTTTACAGAGAACAAGGAAGATTTGGCAATAGAATCTTTGAGTTTTGGTAGTAGCAGGAGGCCTCTCTGAGGGAGCTGCAACTTTAGTGAAGATGCAAGTGACAGAGGGTGAGTACTGATGGGTAAATGGTTCTACAGAGTAGGACATAAAGAGCAGACATCTCGACTGTCTTGAAGGGCTGAAGACATGTCAATATCTTAAAAGATCTGTCTATGTAGCCAGGATTGATATGAACACATTTGTAAATGCAAAACCAATTAGAAGATTACCAGTAAGATGAGAAATAAAAATGACACCCCAGGAACCAGTTGAGGAAGCACAGATAGGAGAAGATACGTTCATATAAAGTTCCATGAAGCATAAAGTCAACAATCAAAACTCATTTTAAATTAAGAGTGACTGGGTTAGAAGAGGGTGTTCAAGGGCATATTTATAGTATACAAGCTCACTAAACTGAAGTACCTATAGGTCAGTGATTACTCATTTTGGTTAGAGTATAGCATAAGTGAATAACGGATGAAAAGAAAGGAGTATTACATCTATTACTATACTGCAAATATCCTCTGTTCATATGCATGCATTTATTCATCCTTGTAGTCAAAGAATTGGTAGAATAATACATAGTCAGTAGTTCCCAGTTGAATTCAGAAATTAAATCCTTTCAAGAGTAGGACTGGGATGTTCTCCCTAGCATCCTTTCCATTTCATGTGATAGGCAATTATAGTAACTTACAGTTTTATATAATGTGGCACTCATGAACAAATACATGTGTCATTTTCTATTGACAGATAAATTGATTGCAAAAAAGCTATGTATTTCAAGGTGTTTAAAGGTTCATTAAGTTTCCTCTCACATTGTTTCTATAAGAAATAGTAAGAATCCTGTTCAATATCATCATTGGAGAGCAACTGGGATATAATGCTTCCATTGTTCTAGGCAGGCATCTGTTAGGAGTCATAAAAAAGAAGGGGCACAGAAGCTACAGAAGGAAGACATGATACTGTGAAACCATACATTAAAGCATACACACAAGTAACATTATACACAGACTGAACAAGAATATAAGCACACACAAACACACATACTCTCATGCATGCAAGCCCACACATATGTACATATGTAATGACAACTAGTGTAAAAAGAAGCTATAAATTGGAAAGTGTGTGGAGCAGGATGTATGGGAGGTTTTGGTGAAGAAAAGGAAGACAGGAATGTTATAATATATTATAATCTCAAAAATTAAATTAATAATGAAATAAAAAGAACTATAAAATGGATAGTTATCTTTGCATCTGAGTCTGACTCTATACCTATACTTATTTGTATATCTACTTCATCTACTTGAATTCTTGACTCTAATTCTTAGTATTTGCTAATTTTCTAAAATATCTTTTCTTCACTTTTAAAAAGTTTTGGGTTTTGTTATACCAGGTAATCAAAACTGAACTCCCTAAGAGTATGTATATTTCTTGACCACTGCATGTATTGAGATTATTGTACACGTGATCATTCATAGGGATAAGCCAATGGAAGGGGCCATGGAAAATTATTTAGTTCTTTAATATATGAAGACATGGAATATGTAGCAGATTTAAATAAACCAAAACAAAACATTAAACTGAACTGATTGGCAGTAGCCACTATCTTAGACAAATTTGAAGAATCATTAGTATTGAAAACAAAGGTTCTAATTTTCCATCTGTTCTGAAAGATTCAGAACTGAAAAATAATTCTGTAAAGTGTTTGATGAGAGTACCCTCTAAGACTGTGGCCAGTGAACCATCTTTAAAAACTTACTTGCAATTACCATTGATATTGACTATATTAAACTCACTATGAAATATTCTTCACATAATAACCTACTTGGAATCACCATATGGTTCCCAGGTGATTCTTAGGTGTGCAGAAGTTTAAGGACAACCATCTAGACATTCGACAAGCTAAAATTTACAATTATATCAATTTGTTTTGATTTTCTCTTGTAGATTTTGAAGTCATGATAATCATAATTGAGCTACAATTTCCTGCACTTTGGAATCTCTTTAATGTTTACTTGTCTTTCCATCTTTCATCAAATAACTTGTCTCAGCTAAGTTGATGTAACCTAAATAGCTCTCAGGGCTTCACAGCAGGGGAAGCTGCATGGTTCAGGATAGCACCTGGGTACCATTAAAAAAAAAAAAAAAAATTCTGAAAGCAAAA